>NC_092020.1:27865195-27902695 GCF_042242105.1 Pempheris klunzingeri
CCCTGAAGTTAAAACCTCTTAATCAATAATAATCAACAATCTTTGGGAGTTAAAACACACCAGATAATGATAATAATAAAGTTAAACAGCCTGTTTAAATTCATGCAGCTTAAATAAAGTTTTTATTTGACTTTGTTAAAATCCGACAACACGCTGAACTATTTAGAAAACACGTTGGAGAGAAAAACGGAACCTCGTTGAAAAAATGCATCATTATTTACGTTCACAGCAGCTTAAAAACAAACGGTGGCTCCTGAGACTAGACGACAAATCCTTTAAATTCACATTAGATTAAATAAAACAAACTATTTAAATCACGAGTGGGATCTCAGTCTGAGGAGCAGAGGGTGGGTTTCCTCTTTAAAAGTTCTGATTCAGCCGTTTAAAGTCGTTTCCACGTTTCAGCTTAATTTAATAGGAATGTTGAATGGAGTTTGGTCGTGTCAGTAAAGACGCTCTGGTGGCTCGTGAGAGCTGCAGACTGAAATCAGAATCACATAAAAGGAAATAAACTATGAGGAGCTTCACAGAGTCAGAAAAACCTGAAACTCTGCAGTAGGAGACCTGTAGCTACTTTTATGGGCCTTTTCAGCGAGCAACACAAACACACTACAGGATACTACAGGATACTGCAAAGTACTACAGGATACTACAGGATACTGCAAAGTACTACAGGATACTACAGGATACTGCAAAGTACTACAGGATACTAAAAAACACTGCAGGAATACTACAAAACACTGGTGAAATACTACAAAACACTGCAGGAATACTACAAAACACTGGTGAAATACTACAAAACACTGGTGAAATACTACAAAACACTGCAGGAATACTACAAAACACTGGTGAAATACTACAAAACACTGCAGGAATACTAGAAAATACTAGTACACGCTGCAGGAATATCAGGGAATATTCGTGCTGCAGCCTGAATTAAATACTAAGAGCTGCATCGCTGGCTGTAATGTGGGAAAATCATTAAAAATAAATCCTTATATAAGTAATAAGATGACTTATTGTTGAAAGTGACTCATGTGTTCGGTGAGGAGGAGGAGGATGGTGATGAAGAGGGGGTCAGTGATTTTCTCAGGATACGTGAGAAGCTTCAATGATGAACTGATGATTCTGAGAAAATATTCAGTTTATCTGATTAAATGTTGGAAATATCAGCTGATTCTGTCTGGATGTAAACAAATTAACGTGAGTGACGGAAATGATCCAAATGATCCACCAACAATACCATCGATTATCGATCATAATCCACTGTTAAACACTGCTGACATTATTGGTAATTACAACCATGAATATCAGCAAGTTCATACCTGGAAAATAGAATTAAATAAGAAACTTTGCCATTAATAATAATAATAATAATAATAATAATAATAATAATAATAATAATAATAGGGAAATAAAAAAGAAAATATTAAGAACACACACTTGTTATTGATTTAAAATTGGACTAATATTTGGTACAAATTGATCTGAATCGAAGCTGCTTAAAAGAACAAAATCACCACAATAAATCCTGAAAGCATCAATATTAATAAAAATGTACCCCCTCTTCCTCCCCCTCCTCTTCCTCCTCCTCCACCCCGGCTCACCTTGGAAGCGGTGTCCCAGGTATCTGCTCCGCAGCACCCAGGGGTAGAAGCTCAGCGCCTCCCGGTGCTGCGGGCTGAAGAAGCTCTGCGGAGGGATCTGCAGCGGGTGCAGCGGCAGCCCGCCGGGTGTCTGCGTGTGCGTCCCGGGCTCCTGGAGCACCATGTCCGGCCCGGCAGAGTACAAAGTCCTCCCGCTGCTCCCCTGGAAGCAGGAGCCGAAGACTCCGGCCGCGGCGGCGGGGTGCAGGGACTCCGGGAACCTGAGCGCCGTGGGCCGGATGGGCTCATCTCCGGAGCCGCCGCTGTGGCTGCTCGCCTCCTTCCCGACCAGAGACTCTATGGTGAAGCACTTCTTGTTATTGCTGTGCTGGAACATCGTGAGCACCTGGAGCTGAGCGGATGAGGAAGATGATGAAGATTTGAACAATTCGGCGTCCAGTTGGTCCAGTTCCTCGGACTGGCGGAGCTCAGATTCCCAGTTTCCCCCGGAGAGCCATAACTCCTCCAAGAGTCCGCCTGTGCGTAAAAGCCGTGCGCAAATCCCGATTTCTGCACCTGGAAGCGGGTGACGTCCCCTCTCACCTGTGTCCGGGGCGGTGTCTCTGGCCGCACGCTCTTCCCTCCGCGTGCAGGATGAAACAAACAAACAAAAATCCTAAACTCCTCTCGAAGTGTCCGGTCGGAGCGCAGCGCGGATCCTCCGTGCAGCAGCCGGGGGGGAGCAGAGGGCGGCGGTGCTGCGGGGCTCTGATCAGTCGGTGTCTCCTCACGCCTCCTGCCGCCTCATGCTGCAGTGTGAGCCGAGCCGGGAGTGTCTGTCAGTCAGCGGGCTGCGCACAGATACCTGCCCTGCCCTCCCTGGCAGAGGTGTGCCGAGCATGCGCAGACGCCACATTTCTGACAGCCATTTTGTTGATGGAGTGAGGAGGAGGAGGAGGAGGAGGAGGAAGAAAGTGATCACAGAGGATGGTGATAATAGAGTGACGAGGTCATGATGATGAAGGTTTGTGGCCTTCATTCTAAATGAATCAATTATTCATCAATAATCACCAAACCTCATTGACAAAAACAGTCATTAGAATACAGAATACAGGACTTTGTGTGACTGTCGTCTGTGACTTTGGTATTTTAACATCTAAGTTTGTATCCATACTGACTCTTTAAAACACCAAAGTCACACAGTAACACCAACACACTGACTGATGGAGGCAGCAGCAGAGCAGCAGCTCCTGTGTTCTGTTCTCTAAAATCCCTGTTTTAGTGAATGTAGTCTGGTGTGTGTGCTGTTTGTGGTTAAACCAAAAGGATCTTCCAGGTCTCTCTCTGTAGGGATCCTTTCCATGATGCTGTCACACACTTAGAATAACACTCTGAGCCTGTCAGTGGATCAAACAAGCTCTTTTAGTGGACCTACTGTGATCAGGTGCAGTTGTCCCAAAGGATCACGTTGCAGCCATTGCAGCCCGTTTGGTGTCTGCTGGCTGAGGTGATCTACTGGACCAGTTCCAACACTTTTACTACCCACCAGTCACCTAGACATTAGAATATAAACAGAGAGGACCCAGGGGTAAAAACACTGGAGTTTTCCTTTAATAGTGGCGCTACTGCGATCATAACTTCAAATTACAGCTTCAACCATCAATTATTTGAATTGATCCGGTACTTTAAAAATATTTTAGTGCATTTAAAATGCTTCATCTGTCTTTGTGATGCTCAAAGCAGTCTGGTGTGTGTGTGTGTGTGTGTGTGTGTGTGTGTGTGTGTGTGTGTGTGTGAGCGACAGGTCAATTGACACAGAACAAGACAATTGACCCCGGGGGTCAAAGGTCGGGGGAAACCTCCCTCTTTTATCCTGTTTTCAGGGTGTTAATCTCAGCCAGCTCTCTTTACCTCGCAGCACCGGTTTAACCTGCAGTCCTGACGCACTTTACTCCACTATTTCATTTTTCTGTGACCTCAGAGGGAAGTATTCTCCTTTAGATCAGCTTTAGATCAATAAAACAAAGTTTAATCAACTAACTAATGATGTTTTATTCCAGATTGAACCACCAGCAGGAGCTCCACCTTCACCAGCCGCAACATTAAAGAGGTGAACGCATGAATAATCAGTGATTAAATCCAATAATTTGAAATATATGATCATACATAACAAGTACTTTTACTTTTGGCACTTTAAAATGACCTAAAAACAGACCTGATCTGTCTGGACGTCAACGGTGAGCAACAAATAAAGTTATGATCCTGTTTGAATTGTTCCCTGAATCACACACAGGATGTCTGTCAGTTTAAAAGATGATTTTAAAGTCTAGAAATTTGATAAAATACCATTTAGTGTTGCTAGTTAGCAAGCTAACTGGTTTAGCTAGCTGGTTTAGCTAGCAGGTTTAGCTAGCTGGTTTAGCTAGCTGACTACGCGATGTTGCCGTGCTAATATAACGTTATGTGATGGAAGCCAAAGAGGGAGAAGACCTGAAGCTTTGTTAAAGCTAAAGCTGCTCTGAGTGTGTGTTTGGTACCAGGATGTGGTCACCTGAGCAGGTAGAGGGTCCGATAAAACACAGCAGGTCAGATAACGTCACATTAGCGCGGGAACGTAGCGTTGTTAGCCCGCTAGCTAGCAGGAGCCTAATGGTACTTTACCATCTTTACGACAAACTGAGACTTTCAGGACTTTAAAATCATCTTTTAAAGTGACAAACATCATGTGAGTGATTCATGGAGCAATTTAAACAAGATCAAAACTTTATTTGTCACTCGCCGTTGACGACCAGACTGATACGGCCTCATGGCGTCATCCTGCAGCACGACTCAGGGTAAAGTCACATAAAGGAGGTCGAGCAAGTTTCACCACATGTTTGGATGTTTTATTCCAGCGGGAGGCTGCAGGAACCAAACCCACCGTCGTTCCCTCCGGCCCTAAACTACAAACACACCTGTGATGCTTCAGATCACAGAGGGAACACCTGTCAAACCTCTGGTGTTTTTGTGACTCGTGTCCCGTCACCTCTCACAGTCTCGCCGCTCCGCCGATCAGACACCATTTGGACGTCCGGCTCGACCCCGGCCGCCCGGCCCGGCTCTTCCTGTGCAGCTTTTGGACCTGCAGGACAAATGCCAGCCCATTCAGGAGCCTCTAATTGCGGCCCGGGAGGCTCCACAAAGCCCCCCTGCCTCTGCCTTCAATGGGCCGCCCCGCGGAGGCCCGTGTGAACCGCGGAGCCCCTTTTTCCTCCCCATCCTGCCTCAGTATGCCGGCCCCCGCCGCCCCCGCCCCCTCCACATGTTAATTAATAGGCCTTACTGGCAGGTTTGGATCCCGCTCGGCTTTGATTGAAGGCGGCCATTAGCATCTATTAATTTAGCCTGTGGCGTTTTATCGCCGGCTCTGGAAGGGGGAATTAAGTGGTGAGAGTTATTGTGAGGGCTCGGGGGGGTGAGGCTGAGTTAAAATGTGATTATGGTCCCGCAGCCTGGAGCCAGCTAACTGCTGCTAAGCCCTCTTGAAAGTGAAGGGGCGACTCCTCTCATTAGAGCCCAACAAGGGGAAGATATTAACAGGAAATAACTGCAAATTTCTCTTTTTTTTTTCACGTCTAATCTCTCCGCGTGAAAAGGGCACTTAAAAATGTTTTTAAAAAAAGGGGGGGGGGGGGGTGGAGCACGAGCGGCGCGGCTGAACGGCGACAGTGATGCTACAGTCGTCCACGTCGTCGTCTCCGAGCTTCATTTTGTTTCTCGAGCACAGATCAGATTTAATTGGGCAGCTGCAGGAAGGTCAAACATGGCGGCCGTTTTGGCGCCGGCTCTCGTTCACGTTCGGGGTGTTTTGGGGTTTTGGGGGGGGGGGGGGGGTTATCACCAACAGGAGGAGGAGGAGGAAGAAAACTAGAAAAAAAAGGACGTAAATCCGTCAGTTTGTGCATCTTTAACTCGTCTAAACTAAACGTTCAGTTAAACACCTGAACAACATGAAGGTGTCTGGTGTCGCTCGCTCTTCGAGGTGGGGGCTCTGTGAGCTGCAGCCCCCCCTGCCGACCACACTGAAACACAGTGGGAAAATCTAATCCCACTTTTTTTAAACATGTCAATGCAGAGATTATTTGTTCTCCACATCACATCTTCTGTCTTTTAGTGGAGAGAAAAGAACCAAATTCACATTTAAATGTTTATTTTTCCTCTTTGTGTTTGTAGATTTTTCCTAAATTCACGTCTTTAAATGCTGTTTTCCTCTAAATTAGTTGTTTTTTCTCTCTGGTCTAAATAATCTGGAGGTTTGTTGTTCACACGTCATTCTGGTTCATAAACACATTTTAATCTTAAAAACATGGTGAGAATTGTTTTTAATCTTTACTTTTAAACTTTAATCTCCAAGAACATCTAAATTGTTGAATAAACAGAAATCTGAACTTCAGCAGCTCCTAAAATCACCAAACTCTCCGGTTTCTCTCATTGATCTGAAGGTTTGCTCAAATATTGATCAGAGTCTGATTTATAGAACATTTATCCCAAAATGTCTGTTTATGGATTAAAAATAAATCTCTTCTTCTGTAAAAAAAAAACCCAAAACCTTTTGGCTCCAACGAGTCAACAAAATAAAACAAGTTTTATCAGAAGTTCAGATTTCTGTTCTCAATAATTAATAATTAACACCTCATTTGCATATTTAAAAATAAAAACATGTATTATAAAATATAATTATTTCCTTGTGAATAAGTGTAATTAACTGGAGAAGTTTCCTGGAGATATCTGTTCATATTTTTACCCTTTAGCCTCTGATGTTAACAGCTTCCTTTATGGATTAATTACTCCGGTAGCTAATTAGCAGCAGAAAATAACCTAAAATATCACATTTATTAGATCAAAATTAACTAAAAAACAGGCTTTAATAAAAACAAAGTGGTGAGAGAGAAGCTGCAGTTCGTCTGAACATCAAGTGGTTTTTATTCTTTTATTTATTTTATTTATTCTTTAATTTCTTTTATTTATTCTTTTATTCTTTATTTTTATTCTTTATTTTACAGTCATATTATTTAATATTAAGTTTAAGGAAACTTGCTTTTATCACACTGACACACCAACAGAAGTACAAAATACATTTAAAGCAGAAAACCAAAAATAAAAGTACTATATATATATATAGTTATATATTATAATATATATTATATTATTGGATTATAATAACTGATCATTCACTTTAATGTTACAGCTGAATGTGTGTTTTCATCACTATTATAATTTATTTATTTCTCTTATTCTGTTAATAAATGTAAAATAAATAATAAAATAAAATAAATATTTCCTCTGGTAGAAATAGAAAGCAGCAGAAAATGGAAACTGCTGTAAAAATAGATTATTATATTATTATTTTATTGATTTTTATTTTATGTATTTATCTGTAGACTTAGTTAACTATTGTATTAGTTAATTATTGATCACTTTTCAGAGGCAGGTTTAGGTTTAGATGATTTAATAAGATATTAAATACAAACTGTAAAAGGCAGAATAAACATCTTCTGTCCAGCAAACACCTGAGTGCAAAAAGAGGATCTAAAAGCAGGCAGGTGTGCTGCAGCGGAGGATTGTGGGATACATCACTTTATACAACAATTAGTCGACTAGCAGAAGATTAATTTGATGATCCAGAATGAAAACGATCACCAGCTGCAGTTTGATCCTGTTTTTCTGTCAATGATGAGGAAAAATAATCGAATGAAATAAATGTAACAGTCCAGCGGCCACAGGAGACCCGAGGACGTCCTCCATCACTGGTCCCACCTCTTCAAACTCATTTCTACACTTTATGTCATGAAGTCGAGGATGAAGGATCATTTTAGGTTTTTCTGACATCCGTCTGCTGCTCATTCATCCGTCCGTCTCCCTCCGTCCTCCTCCTCTCTGCTTCAGGTGTTTCCAGGTGGCTGTGAAGTGCCATGGGAACGCTGTGACATGACAGCAGAGGCTGTGACCCATGGCTAACACACACACACACACACACACACACACACACACACACACACACACACACACACACACACACACACACACACACACACACACACACACACACACACACACACACACACACACACAGCAGGTATTGTCTCGGCTTGTCAAACAGACACTGACACACTGATCCCTTTACATCCGCTCAGCGCTTCACACACACACACACACTTTTAGAGCTGCGCTTCTTAAACCGCAGGTCAGAGGTGTTGGGCCTCCCGGGCCTCGATATTAAGAGGGTCACACACACACACACACACACTATCAGCTCTCTGTTTGAGCTACATGCTAACATGCTAGCAACGCACGCACAAACATGGTCGTTATTTGAATGGGACGCTACAGGAATAGGAATAAAATAAGATATTTAAGATAATTAAACAGAGTGTAACACTGTGATAACAGATTCATGTTTTTACGAAAAAATAGTGATCAATTCTTAGTAATAATAGTTTGTGAATTTGACCTGTAGACCTGGAAGATCCTTTTGGTTTAACCACAAACAGCCGTTATATCACTCTCTGCACACACACCAGACTACATTCAGAAAAACATCATCATTTTACCTTGAAGAACACAGGAGCTGCTGGTCTATTGCTGCCTCGGTGAGTTCCTAGTTTGTGTTATTGTGTGACTTTGCTGTTTTTAAATGGTGAGTTCAGGTCCAACACAATGTTTATGTGACACACAATAACCGAAACAAACCAACCGATCAAGGCAGCAGCAGAGCAGCAGCTCCTGTGTCCTGTTCTCTAAAATCCCTGTTTTAGTGAATGTAGTCTGGTGTGTGTGCTGTTTGTGGTTAAACCAAAAGGATCTTCCAGGTCTCTCTCTGTAGGGATCCTTTCCATGATGCTGTCACACACTTAGAATAACACTCTGAGCCTGTCAGTGGATCAAACAAGCTCTTTTAGTGGACCTACTGTGATCAGGTGCAGTTGTCCCAAAGGTTTGGTGGCTGCTGGCTGAGGTGATCTACTGGACCAGTTCCAACACTTTTACTACCCACAGGAGAGGACCCAGGGGTAAAAACACCAGAGTTCTCAGTAGCATGCTAACGTCATCAGTCCTGTAGGTATTTGGTCATGAAGTAAAGTATTGGACACATTTAAATGTTGACCTGATGGTGGCGCTAGAGGGGTATGTAAGTATGTTTATATAAGTGTGTTTTTCATTCACACAAATGAAGTATATCCAAAGATATGAAAGATATAATAAATAAAAGGGAAACATCTGTTCACCTCTCCAGTAGTTTTCCTCCTCAGGATGTTAATGCTCACTGTTAGCAGGCTGCAGCGCCCCCCACAGGCCGGTCACACACTTTTCTCCTCTCGCAGGTTCGTCTTTATTCTGGTTTCATGATGCTGATCCCACTTTGTTCCCTTCTTGTGTTGGAGTGATGAGCCGCAGACGCCACAGCCTCCCTCCAAGAATAAATCCAGAGAGCATCGTGGTCTGCAGAGTGGGTCTGTGGTCCAAAGTTCACAGGTTCAATCCCAGCAAACCGTCCAGGAAGTGAACCCTGACGGTCTGACCTCTGCTGCCCTCCGGTGGTCACACAGGTGTGTTACACAGCCGGACGCCTCACACGGTGAAACCCTCATTAATGTGCGTTTGTTTTATTAAAAGCTCCTTTTTGCTGATTTCTTTCGGCCGGATGATGATGAAGAAAAAAACCTGAGTTATATTTTAGGAGGGGAACTTTTTCTATAGCAGTAACTTGTAGTTTTATAATTAAATGAAAACGTATTTAAATTCTTTAACACTGCAATAACTCCAGGTTGAGGACTATAAGAGTTCGTTCAGCAGCTAAAAATAAAATAAATATTTATTCCTTTATCGCAGGTGCCGTCAACATCTTCAACTAAACAGGAGACTGATGAGATTTAAGCCACAAACAGCTTTTATCAATCAATCAATCAAAATACTTTATTAATCCCCGAGGGGAAATTTAATGGTGTAATTAAACTTTTCTACGTGTGTTTTGTTTAAATTGTTAATTATCTATTTGCTTTTTATGCTGCTGATTGTTGTTCTTCCATCCTGATGGATGACAAACATCTATTATATTCTACTCTGGTGTTAATTGCTAATTAATCAACCTGACCAGAGCGCCGCCTCGTTCCTCATGTGGATAAATTAATTCTCCTGATTGAACACAACACAGTAAAAACATCATACTCACAACGAGCAGCTTTAGTTGCAGCTTTTTTATTTAGTTAAGCCAAAAGCAAAAAGAAAAAAAAAATGCTGGACTTAAAATCCAACTAAGAAAAGATGAAATACCTTTTTACACGTACGAAGCTGAGAAAATTCAAAACTATACAACATGGAAAAATGTCTCTTGTACAAACTCCTGGTAAAATACTGGTCAAAGTGCTACAGTGCATACGGAGGAAGAGTTGTCAAAACACTGACAGTTTGTTTTTTTCTTTTGGCAATACAAGCTCACATCCCATAAATCCATCGTCACGCCAACAAAAAGGAAAAAACAAACAAAAACAAAACAAGAACCTGTCGATATTTTTCACATCTTTTAAAAGTAACATAATAAATCCCAAACTGAGCTTCTTAAAAGGCAAGAAGAATACAGTGATTATTGATCTGTGTGTGAAAACTCAATACACGCTTTAAACATTTGACCTCCGTGATGGTAAACATGGCTGTTAACAAGGAACCGGACTGAACCAGATGTCCCGTTTAAAAACAACAACAACAACAACAACATCTGGACCCAAATCAGTTCACCGGTATCTGATTTCTGTGATTAATTCTTTCATTTTACCAACTGATGGATGATGTAACATGGAGTTTTGTGCCAAGTCAAAGGAGAACTGCTGTATTTTAATACCTTCACCCTATTTTGTTTTACTTATTTTGGGTTCAAAATACCTGGTAGATACAAAAAGGATTTTTTTAAAATTAGTCCAGTAGATCATCTCAACCGACAGCCTCCAAACAGGCTGCAACGCAATACTCTGGGACAACTGCACCTGATCAAAGCCGGTCTCAGATTGTTATTCTATATATCATATTGCTCTCTCCAAACACACCAGACTCCATTCACAAAAACCCTCATTTTACCTCACAGAAAACACAGAAGCTGTTGGTTTAACGCTGCCTTAATTGGTTAGTTTGTTTGTGTTATTGTGTGACTTTGGTGTTTTAAAGAGTACGTTTGGATCCAAACTTACTCTTTAAAACACCAAAGTCACAGAAATTACATTAGCAACTCACATATTCTGTGATCTAAAATTACCGTTTTTGTGAATGGAGTCTGGTGTGTTTTGCAGAGAGCAATTTAACTGGCTGAGGAGATCTACTGGACCACTTCCAACACTTTTAGTACCTACCAGTCATTCAGACACCCGGATATGAACAGATAGGACCCAGATTTAGAAACAGAAGGGTTATTAAGATCACAGTTAGCATGTAGCACGCTTCCAGTGCGTGCCGTAACAGTGTGTTAGCAAGTTATAATTGTAACATTAGCATGTTAGCATTAATCTCTCAGGGACTCATCTTCTCTACAGGTGTGCACTGGAAGTTTGGGTGATAAAACCTGCTCGTAGTCACAGATGGAAACTGGATCATCAATTCAAAAACGTCCCAAACCCAAATCCATACTGAGGTTTCACTCCGGCACCCCATGAGCTAAGATGCTAGCATGCTAAAACCACCAAGATCCATTTTGCTGGCTCTCATTTTTCACTGAATCAAACAGTTTGATGTGTTGAGAAAAATGTTTTGATTCTCAGGACTCATAAAACACGTCCAGGGCCCCAAAACAAACAGGGCCCAGTCTGGTCCTGAATACTGCACATGAACACGGGGGGCGCTCAAACAGTGAAGTGGCGTCTTCCCCAACAGCAGCGACGAACAGAGCTCCTCAGTAAAAAAAAGGTGTCAGCTGACTCCAGCAACCAATGACAAGCAGAGGCGTTTGTGAGGCACGCAAACAGGAAATGAGTAAAACCAAAAGGAGAAAACAGAAAAGTGACAAAAACATTTGGCATCAGGTTTGAACAGGGAGAGAAAAATCACAGCTGGTGAGGTTTAAAGTTACAGTCCGACTTTGAAGCTTAAACTTCAGGACTGTCGCTTTCTCTGTTAAAGGGATAGTTCAGATGTATGAGGTCCTTCTCCAGAGCTACAGGTACAGGTAGTTGGCGTTCCCCCAGTTTGGAGACGTGTGTGTGCTATATTTAGAATATTTCCACTTTACATAGCATCAGACGGCTTTTTTGACTGGGAGTTGAAGCTGTTACATCGCTCTCTTCAAAACCACCAAACTCCATTGACAAAAACAGTAATTTTAGCTCGCAGAACACAGGAGCTGCTTATCTACTGCTGCCTCGATCCGTTAGTTTATTCTTGTTATTGTGTGACTTTGGTGATTTAAAGGGTTAATTTGGATCTGTTTGGAGTGTGTTGGTTCATCGACTGAGGCAGACATAGACGAGTAAAGTCCTGTACTTTGCGAGGTAAAATTACTGTTTTTTTCAATGGAGTCTGGTGGCTATGAACAAAGATAAAGAGAGAGGGGCTTCAGTTCCCTGTTGAAAAGGGCTGTCTGTGAATGTTTTATTTTTAGATGCACCTTTTTTTCCTGGGGGGCGTGCCGACGGCCACCTACTGCAGGTAAAACACCAACTATGAAGAAGACAACCGCACGTCAAATAATCCGAACTGTCCCTTTAACTACCATTTGTGGGCCACTGAGCAAGGCACTTAACCTCAGGACCCCCCGGTGGATCTGCTCGGTGTCAGACAGCAGGAGGCCGCGGCGTCGGCGTGGAATGACGACTGTAACCAACCCGTTAACTTAGGAAGCGTTTAGCTCGACAAGAACTCTAATTTCTATCAACACGGAGGCTCCGAAGATTCAGCTTAATGTTGACATGATCAGTCGTCTCAGGCACTTTAGCGGACAGACAGGCGGACAGACAGGCGGACAGACAGGTGTGGCACTACGGCGCTCACTGGAGGCTCTGAAACCATCATGATGATTGTGTTGTGTTGTGCTGCCTTCAAATGACGTCGCGTTCACGATAAAAGTTCACAGCTTCAGACACTCCCGGTTCACCAGTTGCGATGTTTTCAGAAATGGCGTTAATCATTTAGTGGGTGGAAAGTTAATCTATTCTAATTTTAGTAGCATAAACTTGTTGAAATGATTGATTTTCCCAACAGTGTCACATTTCCTGATTTAGCATTATATTATTGCTCACTAGCTAGCATAACTGTTAGCCTCGGTGGCCTCCGGACACCAACAGTAACGTTTTTCAGCTATAAGTCATGACTGCAACTGTAAAAGCCGTCTGTTACAGCATCATTTTCTGTAACTACAACCTCTGGTTGAGCTCACGAGTTCCTACTTGAAGGCAGCAAACACGTCATTTCCAAACTAAGCAGCAAAGTGGCAGATTAGCTTGGCAGGCTAACGTAGCTAGCTAGTTCTGAAGCACGTTAGCATACGTCGAACCGTCTGGTGTCACTGATGTGTCATCTTTATTTTATAAACTGATTATTTTAATGACTAAACTGATGAAAAGAGGTTTTAAATCATCTGTCAGTTAGCAGTTTAACGTCCATGTCGCTCCATCATAGCTGCGCCGTACGTTAGCATAAGAACATTCAGTGGTGGAGTTAAAATGGGGGATGTTCAGTCTCGTGTTGGTGTGAACGGGATCCAGCCTGAAGCCCCGTTACGGAGCGGTGAACCAACTGAGCTGCACGTTACCTTGTGAGGACTCTGGTTTCTATCTACACTGAAGGTTCCCCCGTTCGGGCTCATGTGATCATCGGGGCGCGATCTCCTGCATCATGGCGGGCAGGTGGATGGTCGGACACGAGTCTCTGTGCCGCAGTTTGAACATCAGCTGCTCTTTTTCCTGAGAAAGCTTCTGGTTTCTCGACGCCTGCCTCTCCAGCGCCACGTTCAGGTCCTGCTGCTCCTTTGATAGCTGCCTGTTGGACGGAGAACAGAGCTGATGATCAGGAGCAAAGAAAAGTCTCCATTAAAGTTAGAACTAAAGGTCGAACCCGGCAGGAGACTCGTGGCTCTGCAGCAGAGTTCTTCACGATGTTTTGGGGGTATTTTACATTTTTTTTGTCATATTATTCATTTTACAAGACTTGTGTTTTGTTTCAATCTGCTACCCATGAAAGTTCACTGAGAAACGTTATATCGCTTTCTGCACACACACCAGACTACATTCACTAAAACAGGGATTTTAGAGAACAGAACACAGGAGCTGCTGGTCTGCTGCTGCCTCAGTCAGTTAGTGTGTTTCTGTTATTGTGTGTTACACAAACAGTGTGTTTGATCCAAACTAGCTTGTTAAACTACCAAAGTCTCACAATAACACAAACAAATTAACTGACGGAGGCAGCAGTAGACCAGCAGCTCCTGTGTTCTGTGAGGTAAAATGAGTGTTTTTGTGAATGTAGTCTGGTGTGGAGCCTTTTTCTCTTGTGCTAAATAATAAAGTATTTGTAATACGAATGTATTTCTTTAATTTTACATTTGTACCGCCACTTTTCCTCTCTCTCTTCCTCACATCACTTGTGTTCTTTGTGTGTTTATAAGTCATAATTCCCCTTATCATTAGGTCCACCATGTCAAAACTCATGATCCGGCATTAAATCCCCTTTCTATTATTTTGTCCACCCCAGTAGCATCAATGGTTATAGTTATGACTGAATAACAGAAACACAACATAAACACTAAAACGGAGCAGTCAGACTGCTTTAGTGTAAACCAGGTGTTCCTAATAAACTGGATGTTAAGTTCATAATAACACAGTAACATAAAAACGCACTCCTCATCTTTTAATCCCCTTTTTTAAAATAAATATTCTGTTTTAAAAGAAGCCCCAAAGACAGAGATGACTGGCGTCTATGAAGGGATTTAAACTGTCCAGCAGGCGGCGCCACATTCCTGCACAATGAGCTGCTGCAGGTGAGGAAGAGGAGACGCTTACTGGATGAGAGTCTGGCACTTTTCTATTCGGACTCTCAGGTCCTCGTTCTGCTGCAGGATGTGGACGATCTGATCCTCCAAAGACAAGTTCTTCTCCACCTGAGAGGAGGAGGAAGAAGAAGAAGAAAAAGAAGAAGAAGAAGATGTGAGAACATGGAGGTGGAAACAGAGGGTCGGCGTATGACAGCCTGTTTTTCGGTTGGACCTACCAGAGCGTCCATCTGCTGCAGCTTCCTGCTCTGCTCCTGCACGCGCTCAGTCTTCATCTCAATCACAAACAGCAGAGACTCCTGCTCAGACTCCCAGAATGCCCCTGGGCTGCCATGTGCCTAAGGAGGGGGGCACAGAGAACATAATGAAGTGTTTACATGAAGGTTAAACACACTGTTAGTGTTTCCTGATTTTGCCTGTGAAGAATAATTGAATCCTCCAGATTTAGTTTGTATCTTTTAAAGGAGAAATCTGGTGTTTATTAAACTTGCAGACTATTAAAATGAATGACAAGTACAAAAAGTTTTGGAATTGGTCCAGTAGATCACCTCTGTAAGATCCCTGCAGAGACAGACCTGTAGAATCCTTTTGGTTTGACCAGAAACAACCATTAAAACGCTCTCTGCAAACACGCCAAACTCCATTCATAAAAACAGCAATTTTACCGTGCAGAACATGTGAGTAACTGGTCTACTCTCGTCCATCAGGTAGTTTAATTGTGTCATTGTGTGTTACACAAATATTGTTTTGAGTCTGAACGCTCCCTTTAAAACACCAAAGTCACACAATAACACAATAACAATAACCTATTAAGACCAGCAGCTCCTGTGTTCTGTGAAGTAAAATCAGTGTTTTAGTGAATGTAGTCTGGTGTGTGTGCAGAGAGCGATATAACAGCTGTTTGTGGTTAAACCAAAAGGATCTTCCAGGTCTCTCTCTGTAGGGATCCTTTCCATAATGCTGTCACACACTTAGAATAATGAACCAGAGTGGATTCAATAAGGTGACCCCATGTACACACATACACCTGAACACACCTGGATATTTCTCTGCAGGTCCTTTTTAAATGTCGATTCTTCGACTCTCCTCTTCAGCTCGTTGTAAACATGCAGATCAGCTGTCAGCTCCTCCACTCTGACCTTCATTTACAGACAGAAATTAAAAGAAAAATAAATTTTCAGCATGAAAACTGATAAAGACAAACGTTACTGCTCTTTTTTTTTTTTACCTTCAGGATTTTTTCAGCAGCTTCAAACTTTTCTGTCAGTTGACTTTTCTGTTGTTGGTGTTTCTTCTGCAGCTCTGCAGCAAAAACAAACAACAGACAAACTCAGACGACTTTTGACGATATATCACAGGTAAAAACACAAACCTGAGTAGTCGCACTTCATGTCGCCGACTTTGTTTAACATCTTATAATCCGTCGTCGCTCCACATGTAACGTGTCCTTTTGTTTTAGCACAAATTCAGCTTTAAGTCTGATTTAACATTTTATCAATCAAACAAAAATACAAGAAAATGACGCAGGTGTTAAAAAAAATGTACAAATCTATTTACAAAGTAAAAATGTAATAAATCAAACTATATTTCAGTCTCTTTACACGTAAGATGATTTTATCCCAACTTATGGTGCATTTTTTAAAAATTAAATCTGTGTTTAAATCAGTAAAATTGATCAAATGATTCAAAGTTTTATTTCTTTTGTTTGAAAACCAGGTTTAAGGTGTACAGACATAAACACTGACACTAAATACAGATGATCAGAGACACTGAGTGAAATCCCCACATCAGCTCGTCTCTGCATGATGTGTAAACAAATTTATATTACGTTAAATGAAAACATGCTCATCATGTTCACTAAGTAGACTCCACACGGTGTCTGAATGACTGGTAGGTGCTAAAAGTGTTGCAATTGGTCCAGTAGATCACCTCAGCCAGCAGCCACCAAACGGGCTGCAGCGTGATCCTCCAGACTCCATTAATAAAAACAGCAATTTTATATGGGAACTGCTGGGCTGCTGCAGCCTCAATCTTTTAATTTGTTTGTTTGTGGTTATTACAAAAATATTGTGTTGGATCCAAACTAATCCTTTAAAAACACCTTAGTCATGCAGTAACACAAACAAACCAACCAATCGAGGCAGCAGCAGACCAGCAGCTCCTGTGTTCTGTGAGGTAAAATTACTGATTTTGTGACTGGAGTCTGGTGTGTTTGCAGAGAGCAAAGACAACATTGATATGAAGCAGCTGAACAGGATAAATAGTTTAGAGAAGTAAGAAAACATCATGCAGGACGTGTACAATTAATACAGAAACATGTTAAGCAACAAATTTAAAACACGTCAACATAAAAACCACATTACAGAAGACCAGAAGAGACACAATCTGAAGAATGGACAGAGTGTCAATACATTTAACAGTAACAACACTAATAATAAAACTCTTGTGATGTAAGTTGTTACCTTCCACGTGTCTCTCTTGTTCTTCAGTAGCTGCTTTACTCTTCTGTTCATGCAGGACGTTCAAATCAGCCGTCGTCTCTGTTTTCACCTGAAAATCACATCAGATGAGGTGAGAGATCAAATCAAAAGGAAGGAATTTTTTCGAATGGAGCCTCCAATGATCCATGGTCAACACGCACTTGTTTACTTCTTAGCGTAGCCAGATAATCACTCTCTTCAAAGACACCAGACTCCATTGACAAAAACAGCGATTTTACATGGTCTACTGATGTCTTGATCAGTTAGTTTGTTTGTGTTATTGTGTGACTTTGGAGTTTTAAAGGGTCAGTTCAGACCCAACACAATATTTGTGTGATACAAAATACTAACTAATCAAGGCAGCAGCAGACCAGGAACTCCTGTGTTCTATGAGATAAAATCCCTGTTTTTGTGAATGGCGTCTGGTGTGTGTGCAGAGAGCGATATAACAATATCTCTCTCTGTAGGGATCCTTTCCAACGTGACCTGCTCACCTTATCGAGGATGCTGAGGACGAGGGCGCACACCTCCTCGTCGGCGTGGTCCTTCAGTAGCTCCGCCCTCTCCGGGTTCCCATTGGCTGAGAGCACTTCCTTTAAGATCCTCAGCTGCCACTCGAACCGCTCCAGCTGCTTCTCCAGACAGACGTCCTGCTCGCCTGATGCTCGTTTACCTGCAAACACACGGAGGGAGCGACAAACGTCAGATCACTGGTGAACAGGGACGGCGCCTTTGACTTTAGCTGCTGTCTGTAGCTGCAGCACAACAAAGCAGGAAGTACATCCAAGAAACACATTTTAAAGCAGCAGAAGAAGAAACGCGGCCTGTTTGATCCCGTTAGAGACACGTTTAAAGCAGCAGCAGAAGAAGAAGAAACGCGGCCTGTTTGATCCCGTTAGAAACACATTTAAAGCAGCAGAAGAAGAAACGCGGCCGTTTGATCCCGTTAGAGACACATTTAAAGCAGCAGAAGAAGAAGAAACCCGGCCTGTTTGATCCCGTTAGAAACACATTTAAAGCAGCAGAAGAAGAAACGCGGCCGTTGGATCCCGTTAGAGACACGTTTAAAGCAGCAGAAGAAGAAACGCGGCCGTTGGATCCCGTTAGAGACACATTTAAAGCAGCAGAAGAAGAAGAAACCCGGCCTGTTTGATCCCGTTAGAAACACATTTAAAGCAGCAGAAGAAGAAACGCGGCCGTTTGATCCCGTTAGAGACACGTTTAAAGCAGCAGAAGAAGAAACGCGGCCGTTGGATCCCGTTAGAGACACGTTTAAAGCAGCAGAAGAAGAAACGCGGCCGTTGGATCCCGTTAGAGACACATTTAAAGCAGCAGAAGAAGAAGAAACGCGGCCCGTTTGATCCCGTTAGAGACACATTTAAAGCAGCAGAAGAAGAAGAAACGTGGCCCGTTTGATCCCGTTAGAGACACGTTTAAAGCAGCAGAAGAAGAAACGCGGCCGTTGGATCCCGTTAGAGACACATTTAAAGCAGCAGCAGAAGAAGAAACGTGGCCCGTTTGATCCCGTTAGAGACACGTTTAAAGCAGCAGAAGAAGAAACGCGGCCAGTTGGATCCCGTTAGAGACACGTTTAAAGCAGCAGAAGAAGAAACGCGGCCCGTTTGATCCCGTTAGAGACACGTTTAAAGCAGCAGAAGAAGAAACGCGGCCGTTGGATCCCGTTAGAGACACGTTTAAAGCAGCAGAAGAAGAAACACGGCCGTTGGATCCCGTTAGAGACACATTTAAAGCAGCAGAAGAAGAAACGCGGCCCGTTGGATCCCGTTAGAGACACGTTTAAAGCAGCAGAAGAAGAAACGCGGCCCGTTGGATCCCGTTAGAGACACATTTAAAGCAGCAGAAGAAGAAGAAACGCGGCCCGTTGGATCCCGTTAGAGACACATTTAAAGCAGCAGAAGAAGAAACGCGGCCCGTTGGATCCCGTTAGAGACACATTTAAAGCAGCAGAAGAAGAAACGCGGCCCGTTGGATCCCATTAGAGACACATTTAAAGCAGCAGAAGAAGAAACGCGGCCCGTTGGATCCCGTTAGAGACACATTTAAAGCAGCAGAAGAAGAAGAAACGCGGCCCGTTGGATCCCGTTAGAGACACATTTAAAGCAGCAGAAGAAGAAACGCGGCCCGTTTGATCCCGTTAGAAGCTCCAACATCAGTTTAACGACCAAACCAGCGAGCAGGAAAAACGTTCTGAAACGCTCCTGATGGGATTTAAAGCATCACAGAGTAACAGAGTGAAACCAGACGGTAAAAGTTCTCCGCTGGTTCGTCAGTTTAAAGGTTTTAATTTAACAAAAAAGGTGCTACATGGGACCAAAAGTGCTCCCTCTGTGATTATGAGCCAAAAAACACTTTTGGTGGAGGAGTATTCAGGCCAACTGAAGTAAAAGTAGTAAAAATACTACAGAATACTGCTACTGTTACCAGTAAGAGTTCTGCACTGACCGTGTTAAAGTTTGTCAGTTTAATCTGGAAATTATGACAAATACATGCGATACAATGCAAGCAGGAAATGTTTTGACAGGAAAAAAGACTTTGGTTGATAATTAATCTCCTGCCCATCGACTCATTGATTAATGGACAGTTTCAGTTGTTCTTGTCCATTTTAATGTTTCATATGAATAAAATCTGAGTGTGTAAAGTAGCTAAAGCTGTCAGATAATTGTAGTGCAGTGAAAAGTAGAATATTTCCCTATGAGACGTACACAGACTCATTAGAAAGTACTCCAGATGTTTAGTGTCGTCAGGAGCTGAAGGGTTAATATCAAACTGCTTGGTTAGGAGGTGTTTCTCACTAATTTATTTTCAACCTGTCAGTTACGTCATCGACGTGTAGACACACGCTCTCTCACACACACACAGAGTTCATTCAGTTTCAATGACGTCTTCATGTCTGCAGGTTTCGGTCCCAAATGAGTCTCAGGTGTCCCAAACATTATAAGACTCTTTATCAACTCTTCTCTTCTGCACATACTAAAACTGTTTCTAGTGAGCAGAAAATCTCTACAACTACACAACGAGCTCCGACAGCACGTTACACCTGTTTAAAAGGTGCATACCGTTATGTGGCGCGGTGTGAACAGGTCGGAGCCTGTTTCTGTTTCTGTTTCTAAACAAAGAGCAGCTTTAGTTTTATTCTGTCGCTGTTCGACAGTTGAGACACAAACTTGAGATGCTTTGTGATTCTTCAGAGGAGATTTTAAAACCATGATCCTCTCTGTTTATATTCTAATGTCTGAATGACTGGTAGGTAGTAAAAGTGTTGGAACTGGTCCAATAGATCACCTCAGCCAGCAGACACCAAACGGGCTGCAATGGCTGCAACGTGATCCTTTGGGACAACTGCACCTGATCACAGTAGGTCCACTAAAAGAGCTTGTTTGATCCACTGACAGGCTCAGAGTGTTATTCTAAGTGTGTGACAGCATCAAGGAAAGGATCCCTACAGAGAGAGACCTGGAAGATCCTTTTGGTTTAACCACAAACAGCACACACACCAGACTACATTCACTAAAACAGGGATTTTAGAGAACAGAACACAGGAGCTGCTGCTCTGCTGCTGGCTTGATTAGTTAGTTTAATTTGTGTTTTTGTGTGACTTTGGTGTTTTTAAAGGATTAGTTTGGATCCAGACTAGTGTGTTAAAAAACCAAGGTCAGAGCAACTAGAGCAGAAACTCCCATGTTCTGTGAGGTAAAATTCTTGTTTTTGTGAATGGAGTCTGGTGTGTTTGAAGAGAGTGATATAACATCTGAGGAAATTACTGAGCCGTTTTAAAAAATGAAAGTATAAACCACAAACAAACAGCTGCTCACTCTAGTTTTTAAATTATATTTGGGACTATTTTCCGCGGTGGATGAATCTACATTTAGTGTTCTGTTCAGTGTTTATGGCAGCAGGATGTTTTCTTGGATAATAATGGAGCAGGTGTCGTCCTTTTAAAATCTAATATTTGTTCTGACTGAGCGTTCAGGTCGACATCTTGACTGACAGATGTTTTCCGGCTCTAACATCTGGCGGTCCGCCTCCTCGTGCCTGAGTGGCAGTGATTCACTGACAGATGACGACAGCGTGTTCGTACCGTCCTGTTTTCTAAACGAGCGGTTTCTGTCCCGCAGTTCAAACTGTACAACCTGCTCATAAACAGGAGCAGATGAGCCTCCGGGGTGCGTTCACAGTCAGCGGTGAGTCACAGTGTCGCAGCAGATGCTTCACTAAGTCACTTTGGACGTTATGAACGTACCTGTGAGCTCTTTATTTAGTCACTTTATCGTATTCTCCACATCAGCTGAGCCTTTCATGTTTTTCCAATGAAACGTTTTCACCAGTTTTACCAGTTTTCTAGTCGTCCACACACGTCTCAGCGCCGCGTGCTACCGTATTCTTGTCCGAGGGCAGTTTGAGAGGATTTATGTTGTGTGAAATTAAGATAAAGTGAATCTTAATTTCATTTATCTTAAGGGAAACTGTTGTGCAGCTGCAGCATAAAGTAGGAAAGAGCGAAAATAGACAAAATATCAATAAAAAGGTTTACAAAGTATAAAAATCATCAATAAACAGAAAACAAAAATTTAAATATTTCATATTTCACTTATTTAGGGGCACAAAGCCAAATCAATTTTACTGTAGTGAATTTAATATTAGCAGCTGTAGCCTGATGTTAGCGGCACATGCAGGAGAGGACAGCAGCAGTTAGCCTGTTAGCGCTCATCCTCTGTAGCTAATAACTGTCTAAAGTTCAGATCCTGGTGGAGAACAGGTTCTAGTGGCTCTGGGTTTAACACTTCCTGGTTGGAGCTCAGGCTGCACTGACCGGGCTAACATAAGCTAACTTATAGGCTATAAGCTAACGTTAGCTAGGTGAGCTGTCAGAGCACAGTGCTAATGCTAGCTAGCATAGTGTTAGCAGAGCAGGACTGAACAGTGAAATATTTCCTGGTGATCTGATGATCTGCAGACTCAGTGAGGTAAACGGGTGTCGGTAGGACCCTCTGACCACTGGGGGGGTCACTGACGGACCCTCTGACCACTGATGGACCCTCTGACCACTGACGGACCCTCTGACCACTGGGGGGTCACTGAGGGACCCTCTGACCACTGATGGACCCTCTGACCACTGATGGACCCTCTGACCACTGATGGACCCTCTGACCACTGATGGACCCTCTGACCACTGACGGACCCTCTGACCACTGGGGGGTCACTGAGGGACCCTCTGACCACTGATGGACCCTCTGACCACTGATGGACCCTCTGACCACTGGGGGGGTCACTGACGGACCCTCTGACCACTGACGGACCCTCTGACCACTGATGGACCCTCTGACCACTGATGGACCCTCTGACCACTGGGGGGTCACTGAGGGACCTTATTGATCAGCTGGATGCTGGAGGATGAAGGGACGTGACTGAAGGTGACTACTATTACTGACACTCAGTCTGCAGCTCATCGACTGACTCTCTGACTTCAGGAGCTTTTCTGTTGGTTTGGTTTTGTAAAGCTGTTTTACATTAAAGTCTACGGCGAGCGTTTACACCCAGAAAGGGGCGGGGACGAGTCACACACCAAAGTTCCCAGATGTGCCGATCTGATCTATATCGTCTCTGTTTTATCGTTAATCAAAGACAAACTAACGTCCTCAGTGACTCTGAAGCTGTTTCTAATAGAAAGCTGTCACGCTGCACCTGGATCTAAAGCTAGTTAGCATGGAAGCTAACAGGCTAACAGCTGCTTGTACCTCCACTGAGCTCACTGAGTTAGTTGGTGTTCAGATAGATAATTGATGCTCCCACCAGGAGGCCACGCCCACTCAGGAGACAGGAAGTGGACACTATTTCAGACCTCTGACAGCCTGTAGTGACACATCTGTAGCTATAGAGGATCAGAGGCTCTGTAACTCTCTCGCTCTAGAAATAAGCAGCTGTTTGCTAACGTGAGTCAGTTCTCACAGACTGAAACTGTCCTAAAGAAAAGCTGCACAATGTGTCTCAATTAAAACGGCAAAAATTAGACATGAGTCTGGTTTGTAAGTTACACAGTTCACAGAGTGGCTCCTCGACTTCTACCTGACGTTTCGTTCAGAAAACCAGACGTGGAAACAGGAAATGAGAGAACTAAACGAGGTTGCGAGCACTCAGAGGAGGAAACCACACACACACACACACACACACACACACACACTATGTACAGTATATATATTCACCTCCATCTCGGCGGCTGTTGTCTTTCCGGTTCTTCTCTCCCCTCTTGTCTTTGCTTTTCTTCTGATAACGACAGGAAGAAAAGAAGAAGAAGAAAACATTTCAGTGACGCCATAAACATCAACATTAAACAGAACAGGCCGACAGGACGAGAGTCAGTTGCTGGTTTTGCTGAACAGGTTTGGTCCACGAACTTAAAGCGGTTTAATTTTATGTGAACAGAAATCCGTCGTTATTAAAACGTCGCCTACATCAACATCCTGTGCCGACAGAGCTAAATGTAACTCTTACTACATTAGTAATAAACAATAAGACAACCTGATTAACATCATAACATGAGCCAGAAAAACACGCCTGGTGGGATTTTAAAAAACTAGACCACGGCCGGAAAGTGACGCAGACGAACCAGGTGGGGTTTCGGGGCAAAAGTTTCTAAGGAGGGTCCTGGAAAGTTTTGAAAAAGTGCAGGTTTACTGGAAACATTGGTGTTAACAATCGTACAGAAGGAGGAACAAGCCAGAAGGGTTTGGCTGCATTGGTTAAAAAAAAAAAAAAAAATCTATATATTTGATCATGATTAATAGTGCAGCAAAATTAAAACTAACATTTAATAATTAAAATTATTTTTTAAGCAGAAAATGCCAAATATTCAATGGTTCCAGTATCTCACATGAGGATAACTGAACTTATTCAAGTTTTGGACTTATGGTCAAACAAAATGACACCTGAGGATGTATCCTTAGTCGTTTTCTGACGTTTATAGACAAAAGATTAGATTAATTTTAATTAAAAACAACAATTTTATATGGATTCTCTTCCATTCAGAATTCAACACCTCGCACAAACTCAATTAGTGTTTCTCTATAACTGTTTATAATATGATCTACATCATTCCTTTTCTCCTTTATTCCTTTTTATACTACAAATCCAGTATTTCTTAGACAAATTTACGTCATTTCAGTGGGTTTTATTATTAGAAATCAGGTTTAAGGTCAAATAATATTTGTTTTCTGAGCTCACAGTTCCACACTGGGCTGAACTTATCTCAGCTTCTCATGGTGATAGTGACATCGGGGACATAAAACAGAGCGTTTGGAGGGAGCTGAACCTCCGCCCCCTCCCCGACTGCGTTACTGGGGCCTCCTGGCAGCAGCCGAGTCCTGGTTCAGGTCTGGGTGTTGAACTGGAGCAGAGAGGCTGTTATGAAAGCTGCTGATGGAGGTCTGACTCCGACCTGCCAGCTCCATTAGTCTCCACATGACTGACGCTGTAACTTTCCCTCTTTTCTTTCCTCCGTTACGTAACTTCAGCTGCTGCCTGATCAACGACTCCGAACAACAGATGACTGTTTCTTTATGCTGCTGATGATTAAACAAAAAGCCAGACGGACGTTCCTCCTCCTCCAGAGGTGTCATTTACACTTTGTCCTCGTTACTTTTTATGAGCATAAAGCACAAGTGATAAAGATGCTCTGAAAAATGGCACCAAGAAATAACTAATAGAAAAGGCTTTGAGTATTTCCAAAATAAGAAAACATACAATGCAATGAAAATATAGAACAAACAAATGCCACAAACAGCCGTTTTTTCGCTCTCTGTACACACACTAGACTACATTCACAAAAACACCAATTTTATCCTGCAGAACACAAGAGCTGCGGTTCTATCGCTGCCTCGATTCATTGGTTTTGTTTGAGTTGTTGTTTGACTTAAAGTGCTTTTAACACTTAGTTTGGATCCAAACTAAAATTCTAAAACACCAAAGTCACAAAAAGTAGACCAGAATCTCCCATGTTCTGCGAAGTAAAATCACTGTTTTTGTGAATGGAGTCTGGTGGCTTTAAAGAGAGCGATATAATTTTATACAATCAATTTTACATCACAAAGGAATCACTGTTCTGCTGCTGCCTCCATCAGTTAACTTATGTTATTGTCTCACATAGTCACACATAGTCACACACACACACACACACAGTATTGCCTCACACACTCCCGTTGCTCAACCACAGTGAGTCCAAACAATCACACCCTAAAACACTGCTTCACACACACACGCTTGCACAGCTATCCTTTTTAGGACGCTGCATTGACTTCCATTCATTGTGGACAGCCAAACTCATAAAAAGGTCCTCATAAGGTCTACTGGTGCTGACAAGGCAGGCATGTGTGCCAGCAATGATCCTTTTTAGGACGCTGCATTGACTTCCATTTATTGTGAGCAGCCGAACCCAAACCTTAACCAGGACCTCACACAGGACCAGGTTTTGGTCCCTATAAGGACTACTGGCCCTGACAAGCCTGGTGTTTATACCAACAATGATCCTTGTGACGACACTGCATTGACTTCCATTTACTGTGAGCAGCCTAACCCAAGCCTCAACCAGTAAGCTCTACTAGTCCCAACAAGGTGTGTGTGTGTATAAAGGCAATGATCCACACACACAAACTTTATTTAAACTATGAGCTGAAACAATAAATATCTCTAGTTTAAACATCACTGAGTTTAGGAGGAGGAGGAGGAAGAGGAGGAGGAGGAGGAAGAGGAGGAGGCGTTCCTCAGGGCGTCACAGGGGCCCTCGCTGCTACAAACGCCATAAATCCCAGCTCTGTTTGTGCAGCACTTCACGGGTCCACAGTGACTCTCAGGGGGCGCCGGCAGATGTTCAATCATCAGTCACCTCATTGGACGGTTTAAACTGTGGTGGGAGGAGCCGGAGAGTCACATGATCTCTGGTGGAGCGATGAACGTCAGGAACTCAGAGCAGTGCTGTCAGTGGTAGTAATAGTACTATCAGTAGTAATAGTACTATCAGAGGTAGTAGTAGTACTATCAGTAGTAGTAGTAATAGTACTATCAGTAGTAGTAGTAGTACTATCAGTAGTAGTAGTAATAGTACTATCAGAGGTAGTAGTAGTACTATCAGTAGTAGTAGTAGTAGTACTATCAGTAGTAGTAGTAATAGTACTATCAGTAGTAGTAATAGTAGTAGTAATAGTACTATCAGTAGTAGTAGTAATAGTACTATCAGTAGTAGTAGTAATAGTAGTAGTAATAGTAATAGTACTATCAGTAGTAGTAGTAATAGTACTATCAGTAGTAGTAATTGTAGTAGTAATAGTAATAGTACTATCAGTAGTAGTAGTAATAGTACTATCAGTAGTAGTAATAGTAATAGTAATAGTACTATCAGTAGTAGTAGTAATAGTACTATCAGTAGTAGTAGTAATAGTACTATCAGTAGTAGTAGTAATAGTAGTAGTAATAGTAATAGTACTATCAGTAGTAGTAGTAATAGTACTATCAGTAGTAGTAATTGTAGTAGTAATAGTAATAGTACTATCAGTAGTAGTAATAGTAATAGTAATAGTACTATCAGTAGTAGTAATAGTAGTAGTAATAGTAATAGTACTATCAGTAGTAGTAATAGTAATAGTAATAGTACTATCAGTAGTAGTAATAGTAATAGTAATAGTACTATCAGTAGTAGTAGTAATAGTACTATCAGTAGTAGTAGTAATAGTACTATCAGTAGTAGTAATAGTAATAGTAATAGTACTATCAGTAGTAGTAGTAATAGTACTATACTGGATGATGACACTTCTCCATTTCCAGACTCAGTGGATCAAACAGACTCGTTCACTCTGCTCCAGCTGAACAACAGTGACCTTTAACCTGAGAGTCTGGAACAGGAAACGCATCCTTTTATTGAACAAGGGCTCAATTGACCAGGAGGACACTTGGGAATTCGTTAATTATCCACAGAGAGATTGATGCTGATGTGATCACACTTTAAGAGGAGCAGAGACAATCAAAGCTATAGTTATGTGCACATTTGTCACATACTACCATTGTTATTTTGTTGTCTTACTTCATGCTACAATAATCCAACTCCCATAATGATTTAGGGGACTTTAACTCAACTTATTATCCAGGAAGTACAAGCTGCATGTGTGCTACAAAAACATATTTGTCTACATTTGTTAAGATTTTTGCAAACTAGCTTCATTAAGAAATGAGCCGAATTAGCCGTTAGCAGTGCCTGTTTGTAGTAAACCCACGGATGTACGGACAGCTACCACTGGATTACTGTGGTACTGAAGGAAACTTAAAAACAGCAAGATTCTCAGGCAGGTTCTGCAGTTATAAGGAGCATGTTTTCCCCTATGCTTTTTAGGTGTGTTTATTCAAATCGGTGTTCAGAGTTGTAACTCAGATAATTAACACATGCCATTGGGTGCACCCTACAGAAATCAACATGTTTTGGGGTCAAAGTTGAATTAAGCTGGAACCAGAAACAGTTGTTATATCGATCCTTTCCATGATGCTGTCACACACTTAGAATAACACTCTGAGCCTGTCAGTGGATCAAACAAGCTCTTTTAGTGGACCTACTGTGATCAGGTGCAGTTGTCCCAAAGGATCACGTTGCAGCCATTGCAGCCCGTTTGGTGGCTGCTGGCTGAGGTGATCTACTGGACCAGTTCCAACACTTTTACTACCTACCAGTCACTCAGACACCAGGATATGTAAAAAAAACAGGGCCCAGGTTTAAAAATACCAACGTTACTCTTTTAAGTCTGTTCTGCAGCCTGAATCTGTGCGACCACGTTAGTGACAAACATGTTTCTGTACAACAGTAATGACTGTTTTCCTCCTCTGAAAAACCACAAAACAACAAAATGAAGTGGAATGTAAGATCCTGCATTCACACACACACTTTCAGCTACATGAAAGAATGTTCGCTCGGGTGTTTAAATATTCCCCAGAGCGCCTCGGGAGGCGAAGTCTCTCCTGAACGAGGTGAAACTCGCACACAGAGATGAAGAGCAGCTCTTTTATTTCCCCTCGATGTGTCGAATGTCTCACGTTTTACTAGCAGACGGAGGATTCAGACGTCAAACCGTAGCCTGGAGCTGCTCCATCTTTAACCTCTCCTCCCTCTGCTGCTACCGAAAAGACCTCTACGAGGATTTTACCTCTCCGCCGAACGCCACCTGCCGCCCATCGAGGAGCGGATGTTCATCACAAAGAGCTCGCCGTGGGACAAACAACTCTTCCTGTGGTGTCGCTATAAATACGAGCAGAGCTACTGAGGTTTTACAGTCACTTTATTCAAGCTTCCTTTGAAGAATTACAAGCTGAGTTCGACTACTTTAAAGCTCCGTTTACGGTTAAAAGAACCTCGTAGACGAAGAGGAGTTCATTACATTAGAACCAGATTTGGCTGAAGGATCATTTTCCACTAATCAAACTCATTAACACACTGACACACTGACTAACTAGCACACACACACACACACACTATAGACCTCCACTACACACTAACACACTGACTAACTAGCACACACACACACACACACTATAGACCTCTACTACACACTAACACACTGACTAACTAGCACACACACACACACACACTATAGACCTCCACTACACACTAACACACTGACTAACTAGCACACACACACTATAGACCTCCACTACACACTAACACACTGACTAACTAGCACACACACACACACACTATAGACCTCTACTACACACTAACACACTGACTAACTAGCACACACACACACACACACTATAGACCTCTACTACACACTAACACACTGACTAACTAGCACACACACACACACTATAGACCTCCACTACACAATGACTAACTAGCACACACACACTATAGACCTCCACTACACACTGACACACTGACTAACTAGCACACACACACACACTATAGACCTCCACTACACACTGACTAACTAACACACACACACTATAGACCTCCACTACACACTAACACACTGACTAACTAGCACACACACACTATAGACCTCCACTACACACTAACACACTGACTAACTAACACACACACACTATAGACCTCCACTACACACTGACTAACTAGCACACACACACTATAGACCTCCACTACACACTAACACACTGACTAACTAACACACACACACACACTATAGACCTCCACTACACACTGACGCACTGACTAACTAGCACACACACACTATAGACCTCCACTACACACTAACACACTGACTAACTAGCACACACACACACTATAGACCTCCACTACACACTAACACACTGACTAACTAGCACACACACACTATAGACCTCCACTACACACTAACTAACTAGCACACACACACTATAGACCTCCACTACACACTAACACACTGACTAACTAACACACACACACTATAGACCTCCACTACACAACTTTTCAATGGGTTAAAGGAAGAATTCGACATTTTGGCAAAGACACGTCTTCTGTTTCTCGGAGAGTCTCATTCTTGTACAGTAAAAATGACGCTACACCCAGTTAGCTTAGCTTAGCTTAGCTTAGCATAAAGACAGGAAACTGGGGGAAGCAGCTAGCAACCAAGGACCAGGTCATGAGAGTCGGGTCAAAGGTCATGTTGAACTGACTTCAGAACGCGTAGTGATGAAGGTATTTCAGTAATCAATGCAGCTGTGCTATCTGGTGATGATCAATACATTGCTAAGTTATCAGCGGACTGTCAGGAGGTTTGGACATGTAGCAGGATCTGGTCCTCAGGTCGGACTGTGACGTCATCACCACCTTTTACATTTTGGGTAAAGTTTCAAGATCCGACAGCTGCAAAATAAAGTCCAGCTGCAGCTCTGAGGGAGGAAGAGGAGCGAACTGGATTTAAAGTCCCATGTAAGTGGGAGCGTTACCGCTAAGTAACCAGTAACTAGTAACCAGTCCCTTCAGGACCCCCTACAGGGTCCCAACCCCCCCTTAAAAGCCAGAACTGATAACTGTTCGCAGTGGTGGAAGAACTCAGAAAAATACAGGATCATGTTTTGAATACGTGACTTGGCTGGACTTAAAGATAAAAATCTCCTAACATTGAATGGAGTTCTGCTTGTAGAGTTTCTCCTCCTCATTCTGATGGCTTTCAACAGGGGGCTTCAGGACCCTGTAGGGGGTCCTGGGGGGGTCTGTTGTAGTCCTGTCTGTTAGAGATCCACCTTCTTAAATCTCTTCATTTCATACGATTTTGTACTTTTACTCCACTGAATTTATTAGAAAGGAGTTCCAAGTAATAAGCAGTAAATTAACTTAAATTGGACTTTAAATACAGGGATTTTACTTGTAATTAAGTATTTTCTACTTTGTTATATTGCTACTTCTCTTGAGGTAAAAGAATAGTGTCGAAAATGTTTAGCGACAGTGTGAAGAGAGACTGTTTGTTTTACTGCAAACTCTACAAGAGTGAGGAGGAGAAGCCGCACGCAGAACTCCATTAAATTTTTTGTGATTTTTAGCTTAAAGTCCAGCCGACTCATAGTTGCAAAACATTTTCTTGTACTTTTTGTGAGTACTTCCAGTACTGCAGGTATTTACTGGTTTTCAGCAGGGGGGCTGTAGGGGGTCTTGAGGGGACTGTTGTGGTCCTGTCTGTTAGAGGTCCACCTACTTCATTCGTGTCATTTCATGCTATTTTACAACTACTACAATACAACTCCATTCAATTTTTTCGTGATTTTTAGCTTTAAGTCACATTTTAAAAACAGGGATTTTACTTGTAATGGATTATTTGTACTTTGCATCAAGACTAGTGTAGAAAATATGGTCAAACTGTCCAGAATGACGAGAAGAAACTGAACAAGCAGAACTCCATTCAATTTTTTGGACATTTTTAGCTTTACGTCTCCTCAACTCACATTTTCAAAACATTTATTTGTATTTTATTTTTTTTGTGAGTACTTATACCGCTGCGCACAGCTCTGCCTCTCCTTGGGTTGTTCCTCATGTCTCATTTATGACTGAGGACAACAGCGTGATCTTTCTTGTTGCCGCAGTAACTCAGAAATACTCTGAATTAAACAGTAAAACTAAAAATAAAAAAAAGTCACAAGGAGGACTGGTGCCTTGAGATCTCTGCAGGCTCAAGATGTGATCAGAAAACATCATGTCTGAGTCACATGAGGCCGTTTTCTAATGCAGGACTTCATGAAAACATCAGGTACCTTGAGACCAGAGATGAGAGGAGCATGGAGGCTCGTTCAGCCAAAGTGAGAGGAACAAGTTTAGTTTCCGTCTCAGTGGCAGCTACGGGCTTCCATACCGGACTACAGTCAATAAAAGTAAGACGTCGTGGTCCTGATTAGCTCCAGCACGTTTCTCAAAGTTGATATAAGGAGGTATCAGCAAGACGCCATCTTGGACGTCGAATCAGCACATTAGTCAATACGGAAATCAATTGTTTGTTGCAGCTTTAGGACTTTTTGTTTGTTTTTAAAGTGTTGCAAATCCAAAACTTCAGTTTGATTACGCAACTGCCATTTTGTCATTTTCAGTTCCTGATTTAAAAATAGTGTGTTAAAAGTTTTAGCAACCGTGTGAACGAGGCCTTGAGGTCAAAATGTCCAGAATGAAGAGGAGAAACTATACATGCAGAACTTCAATTTTTTGACGATTTTGAGCTTCAAGTCTAGCAAACTCACTTTCCTGTATTTCTTTGAGTGCTTCCACTGCATACAGGTTTCTGTTCTGCCTCCTCTCGGGTGGTTTCTCATGTGTTAGCAGTTTTAGCGACAGTGTGAAAAGCCCCTCAGACTGTTTCACAAACACTAAAGGTCAGACTGTCCAGAAACTGTACATGCAGAACTCCATTCAAATATTTGTGATTTTTAGCTTCATGTCAAGCCAACTCACATTTTGAAGATATTCTCCTAACACGGTGTTCTTTTTTGGGAGGTTTTCATCTTTTAAACAAGCCGTCGGCTCAGTGTCTAACTCCTCACCGCAGCTCAGACATAAACTGTAGGGTTCAGGTTTACACTGCGGAGGTTCAGGTCTGTGAGGCAGCCAGTGGAAAACTGTAACCTCCCAGCGACCATCTGTTGGCTCCGAGACAACTGGACGAGTGCGAATCACAGAGCTGGAGGTGAGAAATGACCTGCAGCAACACGAGCTCCTAAACTATCACTGGTTGTTTTAATGCTTTATGAGGTTTAAGGGCCAAATTCAGACCTGCACCAAAGAATTATTTACATTATTGGTTCATCTGTCAGTTTTTGGGGGATTTACTAGATTTAATTTTAATTTCCAGTCCCTGATTAAAGGTTTTTCTATTGCAACTTACATTTAGCATCAAATCTTGTGCCTCACTGCACACTTCACTTTATAACCTGGCCAACTGCATTTTGCACGCAAGCTAATTTATCCCTTTTAAATGCTTGTTTTTATAGTGTTTTTATGGCGCTCTTGTTTAGAGTTTATTTATTCTCTTTGGCTCATAACTGGTACTTAACTTCGTGCCACCTCATGTGGAAATGTGTGCTGGTACGACAGTGAAGATCCTTAAAATCTGTTTAGTCCACAAAATGTCAGGAAATAGTGAAAACGTCCATCACAAGTTTCCAGCTGAACTCTTCAAACATCTTCAGACCAAATAAAACCCACAAATATTTAGTTTACAAGGCAAAGAGAAAGTTAAGTTCACACTTTGGAGAAGCTGCAACAGACGATGTTTAAAAAAAATAACATCATCGAAGTAGCTTAAGAAAATACATTAGCATTAGCATGTAGCCGTACAGAAACATAATGGAACTACAAGAGTTCTCAGGACTTTCTTACCCCAGAATTCCTCAAATGTGACATTAATGAAATTAGTGGGCAGAAACAGCTGCGTGTTCGAGCTGAAACACACGGGGAACACACGTGTTGGAGAGGAAATGAAGCTTTGGCGGGTTTCGAGATGTTCAATTGATCCAACGTTTACAACCACAGGATGAAGTCTGTGGTTCTCTTCATCGTTGGCTTCATTTAATCGTGTCTGAAGGATGTTTAGAGGAGACTTTTTTTTTAAACTACAGACGACATCCAGTAACTTGAGAGGTTTGGGAAGAGAAGAAACAGCAGCAGAGGCTCTGACAGCAGCTACATGTGACGTTACATCCTGGTACTTCAACGTCCTGGGACTTTACATCATAGTACTATTTACTTTGTCATCACATATAATGTGACGTACCATGACGTTACATCCTGGTACTTTACATCATGTTACTTTTACATCCTGGTACTTTACATCATGTTACTTATACATCCTGGTACTTTACATCATGTTACTTTTACATCCTGGTACTTTTACATCCTGGTACTTTACATCATGTTACTTAATGCTTGTTTTGTCCTGTAGCTTCCCTCCTGGCAGCTGTACTGTTACATGACGTCATATTTACATCATATTACATTACGTCCTGGTCCTTTACGTTATATTACTTTTATTGTGTGACTTTTCATTAAACTTTTGCTGTGTTGCGTTACGTTCTGTTCCTGCAAAGGGTAAAGGTCGACCGCGGTCCGCTAAAGCTCCAAATCACCAGATCACACTCACTTTTCAGCAAATTTAAGAAAAGAAAAAAAACAAAACCTCCGACAGATCTGATCAAATCCTTCTCTAAGTCTAATCCCGTCATCACTGCGGTTAAAGCTGCCACTTCACTGCGACTCCAACCTCCAATGAAAACACATAAAATCTTTACAAACAGATGCTTCTTCTGTTTGTCCCGACATTAACTGCATTTGTGTTCTGTTTTTAATCAAAACACCATTCAGCCAGTCCTGCATTCGTGCTGGTGTCGCTGATCTGCTGCAGCAGCTCAGACGCTGAGCCTCTAAATCTGTTCTATTCTGAGCTAATCAAAGATTTGCTGCAGTTCACGTTACATAAGAGCGTCTAAAACTGTTCTGTGCCTCATAAACCCACGATCAACAGGTGAGTTCTTACACCATGAATGATTATTCCAGCAGACAAGTTACGACTGATCGTTCTGGAGAAACTCTGTCTCTTAACCTATCCACATCCACGTCCTACATTTCCCAGAATGCACTGCATCAAATGACCACAATACCACGACCTGCTTTCTAAATATAGCTCCAGCTATCATTTTAGCTCCCAGCATTAACGGCTGCTGTTGTCACTTTGGGAAATCATTACAAGGCATTTTTCACAAATGTCCTGGCATTTAACAGGTAAAATAATTAACCAAGAAGATAAACTGTAGTGAAGCACACACGTCCGGCCTGAACACAGGAGGTGGGAGTGTAGCTGTGAAGGGTAATAATACTCTTCGGGTTGGAGCCACAAGTGTAACCTGCAACTGATGCAAAGCTTTTTTGAGATGAATGATTAAATATCATGAGAGGCGTCCCAAATCATCTGGTTAAAACATAACTCGATGGTATAAAGTGGTGTTTCTAACCCTGGGTCCTCTCTAAAAGTGTTGGAACTGGTCCAGTAGATCACCTCAGCCAGCAGCCACCAAACGGGCTGCAATGGCTGCAACAGGATCCTTTGGGACAACTGCACCTGAAATCCTTTCAGTAAACATGCAAACAGACCAAACACAAGCAAATACTGCAAAAAAAAAGTGAACACGTCTCATATTTTTGCTGATTTTCCAACATAAAGACACCAACTTCAAGTCACTAAATGCCGTGCGCATCACTCTTTAGTGTCCCCTAGAATCAGCTCTGTGCTGCTTACAATCCTGCATTTGTACATTTATTTCCTCTTTATATAGATATTTACACACATCTTTAGTGTATTTGAATACCTATTTATAAACATCTTGAATCTTTCTCACTTCGCTTCCTTCTAGACATTTTCAAAGATGTGTTTCTCAAGCTGTGTAAATGTAAATGGGCTCTCCGGGCCACCGTAGATCACAGATCTCAACTTTGAGCATTTCCAAACACTAGAAGTTCGGCTCAGCGAGGGGGATTTTTAATTATTAAGTTCAAACTTGATTTAAATGTTATCAAACTCAAACCCCACGCCACTTCCCCCGAACCTCAGCGTGGAGACCAGTGACCCACATGAAGCCTCGGCTGCCGTCATTCTCTATCAATAACTGGTGGAAGACAACAGCTGTCAAACTTTTCCCCTCTGTGGTGAAGAATTACTGCCATTAATACCCACAGTACCCACAGACCAGGCAACACCAGGCGAGAATACAGTGATTTCAGCAGACATATGACCTCTGCACTGCCTGACACATGGAGGAAGTGGATTAAAAATTATCTTTAAGTGTTAATATCCTTCAAAATAAAAGAACCACTGCTGCATCTCCCATAGTGAAGTGATCATATTAGTGTGGTGGAGCTGTGAGCTTCATATGCAGACACATTAGAGGGTTTTAAACAGGATTATGACAGCATGTGATACAGTCTCATTTACAGCAACAACTCTGTGCGTTAGAGCATTAAAGCTGCTTTTAAGTGATAAAAACACCTGAAAAAACCGCATTAAGACTCATTAAAACTCACTTAACGTGAAAGCAGGATTATTTCAGAGGACGTGGAGGGCATTAAAAGTGTTAAAGAGGATAAAGGTGTAAAAAGAAACAGGGTTCATCTTCTAGCACACAGTTGGAAGCAGCTCTGATTAGAAACAGATGTTCAGAAAAGACGAAAAAACGCTTTTTAACCGCATTTTCTTTGTCGGGCGGATTCAGGCGCCAAATCACCGCGTTTTGAGGCGATAAACCGGGTGTTTGGGGCTCCGTTACGATCCGGAGCTCTTTTCCCGGCACGTTGTGTGTCCGCCGGCCGCCCGCCGGTGAAGCTCCGCCGGATCAAAGTTTGAACTTCTACCGAGACTCCGTCGCTTCCTGCCGGTGTTCGTGTCGGTGTGTCTCACCTTGCTGTGGCCGCAGCCCATCCCTCCTCCTCCGAGCTCTCGGTCGGTCTGAAGCCGCTCCGGTCCTCCTCCTCCTCCTCCTCTTCTTCTTCTTCTTCTTCTTCTTCGTCGTCTTCCCCCTCCTCTTCTTCTTCTTCTTCTTCTTCTTCCCTCTGTTGACAACTTTCAAACAAGTGAAAAAAAAAGTACCATGAACGCACCACTGAAGCCGCCAGACACCTAGGGGGCGGGGCTTATCTGTGCTGCCTTCAGGAACACCTCGTAAACTCAAATATTCTTTTAACTAACCATGTAATAGATAGATAGATAGATAGATAGATAGATAGATAGATAGATAGAAATACTTTATTGATCTCCGGGAGGAAATTCTGGTGCTACAATAGCGTAGAAGGTTAAGTGAATACAAATAAATAAATAAATAAGTAAAATAAAACCTGAACTCTGATTCTTTGAACCTTCTGACAAATTACAAACAAAACAAACAAAATTCATTTGTATCACTTTTGCTACATCTGGCATTTTTGTGCAATTTATTAAAGAAACAAAAACATATAAAACACAGACAAAATGCAAAAAACACAAAAGAAAATATCACTCTGATGATCTAGAGGTCTCAAAAACTCATGTATCAACTATGATACACTTGGCGTTACAGGGTTAAAGGTTATGTCCAGGCCCCCAGTTAAGGCTCCAGGTTTTAAAGCCAAGTTCACAATGTTTTTTCCACACACTCACATTGTGAAGGAGGCGTTTATAAATCAGCAGAAACATTTTCTGCACCATCACAACCTGCAAAAAGACTCGTTTCAACATCAGCATTTTATCAATTTGGTCCAATAACATTTTGAAAGTCTAAAAGAGTCACACGGTTCAATACTTAGCAGAGGGCTGACGGCAGTCCCAAGACACTAGTTCACTATGCTCCAACAATGAGGAAGATCCGAGTACTTTTATTACAGCCGTTATATCGCGCTCTGCAAACACACCAGACTACATTCACAAAAACAGTGATTTTACCTCACAGAACACGGGAGCTGCTGTTGAGCCGATGCCTCGATTTGTTAGTTTTGTTTGAGTTATTGTTTGACTTTGTGTTTTAGCACATTAGTTTGGTTACAAACAAACTCTTTAAAACACCAAACACTTTAAAACATCACAGCAACTAGAATAGCAACTCCTGTGTTCTGTGAGCTAAAATTAGCATTTTTGTGAATGTAGTCTGGTGTGTGTGCAGAGAGCGATATAACGGCTGTTTGTGGTTAAACCAAAAGGATCTTCCAGGTCTCTCTCTGTAGGGATCCTTTCCATGATGCTGTCACACACTTAGAATAACACTCTGAGCCTGTCTCATCTAATTAAGTTTCTATGGACCAATAATATAATATACTGTACTTTATTCTGAAATGAGCCAACCTGCATAATGACTTTTATTTTTTAGCTTAACTTTATTAGTATATTTCAGTGCTAATTCTACATAAAGTAAAGTCTTGAATGCAGGACTTTTACTTATACAGAGTATT
>NC_092020.1:27907695-28010195 GCF_042242105.1 Pempheris klunzingeri
TGTTTTAAAGGATTATTTCATCCAAACTAGTCCTTTAAAACACCTGAAGCTCCTCAGTGCTGTGAGGAAAAATGACCTCCTCCTCCTCCTCCTCCTCCTCCTCCTCCTCTTTCAGACCAGACCGAGGGCACAGCTGAGCTGCTGCAGCAGGTCCACGTTCAGGTAAACTCTGCAGAACGAGAGGAAAACACCAAGAGACGAGAACCCGATGAGAACCCAGAGAACCTGAGCGCTGAAATACAACGGAGCCAAACTGGAGCACAGAGAGAGAGAGAGAGAGAGAGAGACGGGTTATTGATCAGGTTATTTATCCTGATAAATCCTGACAGACAGACAGACAGTCAGACAGACAGGTGGTGTCTCCTACCGTCCCTGTGACGACTGTGAATATCCACGAAAGTAAAGGAGGCGTCCGTATAAATAGAGGAGACCACAGACTGAAGACAGACCTGCAACACACACACACACACACACATCAGTTTGTGTGTGTTCCTGTCATGCTGCGACTCATGAAGTTGTTTTGTGTGTGATCACCGTGGCTGAAGAAGACTCCGGACGTCCACAGGATGGTGATGAAGATCGGGAAGTACTCAACACAGTTTGCTCTGAACACACAGGAGAAGTCTGCAGGTTAAAGGGCCACTCCACTGTTTTTAACCTCTGGTTCCCCTCTGTCCACATCCTGGTGTGTGAGTGACTGGTAGGTAGTAAAAGTGTTGGAACTGGTCCAGTAGATCACCTCAGCCAGCAGCCACCAAACGGGCTGCAATGGCTGCAACGTGATCCTTTGGGACAACTGCACCTGATCACAGTAGGTCCACTAAAAGAGCTTGTTTGATCCACTGACAGGCTCAGAGTGTTATTCTAAGTGTGTGACAGCATCATGGAAAGGATCCCTACAGAGAGAGACCTGGAAGATCCTTTTGGTTTAACCACAAACAGCACACACACCAGACTACATTCACTAAAACAGGGATTTTAGAGAACAGGACACAGGAGCTGCTGGTCTGATGTTAACAAACTCAAACAGAAACACTGACTGAGCTCTGAAGATCCTCTCAAATTCCGGCGGTCCGGTGGTGGTGGGAGGAGACACCGAGTACTTCCTCCTGGCGTAGATCACCTGGAGAGAGAAATAGGCTGCGTGCGCGCACACACGCACAGCAGATAGCAGATATGAACCAAACTGTTTATTCAGCATCATGGATTTTAAATCAGTCAGACGTTGCTGATAAACTAAATAAACATCAGACCTTTGTTCAGATCAAAGTTCAGTCTGTGTTTGTAAAGGATTCATAAAAAGACTAATAATAATAATAATAATAATAATAATAATAACAGAGGCAGACAGTTTGATTACAAGATAAAATATAGTAAAATAACTAAAAACACAAGAGTGAAAAATAAATCCTGTAACAAGTGTTAAAAACTGAGACTGTGATGTTTAAACACTCTGGACATCAAATAAAAACGTCTTTAAACTAATTTCCAGGACTAAACGTGTGTCACAACCAGACTTCAGTCATTTTTCATCAAATTAAACGGCTCCTCTCATATTTCCCAGCATGCCCTCTTACCCTGCTCCAGGACGGCCAGCACCGTCACCGCGGCGAGGTCGACGACCTCCTCCAGCATCTTCGCAGCGAGACGACGAGTCCGAGTGACAGGTGAGATTGAGACACACACCTGAGCTCTGAACCACGGTCGGCAACAAGCAGACAGGTAACAGCGAGAGAGCACACACCTTCAGGGGCGGGGCCACAACACACCAACAGGTGACCAGGTTAATGAGCAACCTGGTGTCAGTTTAACCAGGTGAACAGTTTAGTGACTGTTGGTTAGTTGGTTAGTTGTTTCTGGTTCAGGTTTCTTTCTGTATTTTTGAATAAAAGGGACCAAACTCCTGTTTAAAAACGACTAATTTAACAGAAACACTTTGTCACGTGTACAGAATAAATAATTCATATTTACTAATTCATTTTTTTGTTATCATTTTAACTTTATTTTTGTCTCACTTTTGTTCGGCCTCATTGTTCAACTAAGTTTAATAATTCTAGAAGTTTTCATGACTCTGATGTCGACGTACGTTATAAAACACAGAAACAGAAAACACTCGGACCACAGACGTGTTTCTAAAGAACTATATTTACATAATACTCTTGTTTTACAGAGAACCATATCAAAAGTATAAAATACTTACAAAAAATCCGCTGCAATATATAAAAATAACATCTATCTTCTCCAGATCATTAGGAAAGGCTTACATACAAAAAATATATTTATAGACATTTACACAGAGAGCCCGTTCACAACAGTTAGACCCAGAAAACCACCGGGAGGCCGAGCGAGGCTGGAAGCTCAAGAGTCGGCAGGAGATCAATAGATCGATCAATCGACTGATCGAGTGGTTGGCGGCGATTTGGATGAAAACATGAAACCAACCCCGTCGTTTAGCGATAACAACATTACAAATAAAACACACAACATGTCGGCAAACACAAATGCATAAGTTTCTGTGAGGAAGTCGAACACAGTACAGTAGATAAGAGCGACCGCGTCACAGTTCCACCTTAAAACAGGACGACCGCGTCCACAATTCCACCTTAAAGGCCGGAGCTGGACACACTCAGAGTCACAGGTTAAAGATCCGACAGCAGACGAGGAAGCGAATGATGAAAACGGACGTGAAAGTGACTAATATATATATAATGAGAACCTTAAGGACACAACTCTAAACTGAGCCCGTGTTCATCGTTAAATTCTTCGTCCGCAGTCCGATCTGACAGGAAGCAAGTTAGAACACTTTAATGTCTCGTATCGTTTTCTTTATTCTGCCGTCGTGTCTGGAAACACGTTCGGAGGCGAAATGCTGCGTTCCGACATTTTTTTTTAAACTGACAAACGAACCTAAAGTCCAAATTTAAGTCAAGAAAATGAGTTTTATGGAATAATGTTTATAATTTGGAAAATTCATTTTTAGTGTCATAACATGGAGACTTTTCAACACCTGCACTGTGAAAAATGTTAGTGATAAACTGCAGATAATAAAAAAAACCTGAATAAGTAGCTCTCTCTGCACACACACACCAGACTACATTAAAAAAAAATGCTAATTTTACCTCACTGAACACAGGAGCTGCCGGTTTACTGCTGCCTCCATCGGTTAGTCTGTTTGAGTTATTGCATGACTTTGGGGTTTTAAAAAGGTTAGTTTGGATCATAACTAACCTATTAAACACACCAAAGTCACCACAACTAGACCGGCGACTGCTGTGTTTACAGATGGAAAATTACTGTTTTTGTCAATGGGGTCTGGTGGCTTTGAATGGAGTGACATAAGAATGATATAAAAGTCCCCTTGGCTGCCCGAGCCCCTTTAGTTATAATGTGTTTATACTTATTTATCTATTACACAGCTTTTTTTAAATACTTAATTCTGATTGGTCAATTAACCAACTGATCACAGAAGCAATAAAATAATTTTTAGGTCATTATTTTGCGTCAAATTGAACGAGGCCATGTAATAAGCAGGATAATGTACAGCGAGCCTGACGTGTAGCTGTACATTATTACATATCTAAAAACACTGGAATTACCCTTTAAGGCTTTAAACGTATCAACATGTGTTATAAACATGACGGCACGTGTGTCCGTGGACCTTAAACACCAAACCGTGCAGCCTGGGAGACTGAATTTAGGGCTAAAAAAGGCCCAAATCACCAAGTGATTAATTTTTCCAATTCCACTGGAACGCAGCATCGCCTCACCAAACGGTGACACAGACTGAGGAAACTTCCAGCCGCTGGTCTGTGTTTACGTTAAACCAACAGGAACGACGACCGTCAGGAAGCAACAACAACGTGAAATTAAGTTTGTTTGTTTGCAGCAGGAGGAAGTTTGAAAACTAACACAAACGTCTGTGGAGATTTTATTCACTCCGGCTCTAAAACGTCACAATTAAAAAGGACCAAATTAAAGTTTTTGCATGTTTTATCAGCAGAAAACAGGAGTGTTTACTAAAATAAAAGGTATTCTGTGTTTTGCATTATGGCGTCTCATTTCCCTAAAGAAAACACGCCGCACTGTTTCAGATATTTAAATAGCAGCGTGTGTTTCAACATATTTCCCTACAACATGAAAATCACCTTATTTGCATTCTCAGCCCTCATGTCGGCTTTTAACCTCATTTCAGTGACATGTGGTGGTAAAATAAGACCACAGGACAGACATGTGAAGCTGAAGGCAGACACGGTGTGATGGACTCTCTGTCCGCAGGCTCACTTTTATACCAAAGTGAACTGAAACTCTTAATGCTTTGGAAAAGTCACAGAAATCAGAAAGAATCTGTGGTTTGTAGTAAATGCTGTAAAACATGCAAAAAAAACATCAGACTGGTCCTTTAAATGACTTGACGTGTGTTAAATTTCTGTGTAACTTTTTAAAGGGACAGTTCAGATTATTTGAAGTGTGGTTTGTGTGAGGCTCTTATTACCTACAGTAGATGGCTAACACAAGCCACAGCCACCAGACTCCATTCACAAAAACACTAATTTTACCTCGCAGAACACAGAAGCTGCAGGTCTTACCGCTGCCTCGCTCGGTTAGTTAGCTTATGTCATTGTGCGACTTTGGCGTTTTAAAGGATTTATTTTGGGTCCAAACTAACCTGTTCAAACGGCAAAGTCACGGCAACTCCACCAGCTACTCCCATGTTCTGTGAGGTAAAATTACTGTTTTTGTCAATGGAGTCTGGTATATACAGCATACACTTAAACTGATGTAGATTCTTTTTTTTTTGGGGGGGGGGGGGACCTTTTTTTAGGTGTCTAAATTCAGTTTTCCTGCTGCCCCCGTCCACAGCAGTACATTGATTAGCGTCTGTGCTGCTTGATTCTCCAAACAGACGACCATCTACTGCAGGTGATAGACTGACTGTGTGAATAATCTGAACTGTCCCTTTAGGAGTGATTTCACTTCATTTCTGCTGAAGAAATTAGAGGATAAAATGAAGTTCTAGTCATAAAAGCATCAACTTTGTTTCGGGGGGGGGTGCCGGCGGTCTCTAGGTGGCGCCGTGGGGCAGGTCCAGTGGTTTAGCACCGAGCCGTAGGTTCAGTAGTCTCAACACGACTTCAGTCTCCGTCATCTATAAACACTCTTCGTCTGCACACGAGCGCAGACTCAACGCCAGCCGAAGATCAGACGTGTCGCTCATCTACAGATTTACACACGAGGTAGAACGGACTCCTAAAATATCAAAAATCATGTTTGTGAATGCTGAAACGTCCCGTCGAGAACAGAGAGATTAACCACCAGATCTAAAATCCTTCCCAGAGTGACTGGACATTTTAAATGTGCTGTTTAAACAATAAATAAAGCAATAAAAAATCTATGCTCTGATAGATTAGTGAGGGAGGTGTAACTTTATAGTGTTCAAACACACTAACTAGAGCTAACTTTAGAGCTGAAACTTCAGGCCTCTAAACACTGATTGAAGGGAGTTGATCTTCTGTGTGCTGAATTTACCGGAAAACTCTGGAAAATTAGAAAAGGCCTTTCCGCTCCGCTCTACCACGTGTGTACATTTGCAAAGAGCAAATCAAACGTTAAATTGTAAGATTTTGGAATGACGCCTGGTGTGTCTGACACAGCAGGGCTCGGCGGACTGGTCAAACCTCGCCGTGCTTCCTCACTGGTTAACTTAAATCTGAGTTCAATAACAGCCTTCATTCTGTCACCGGACGGCGAGGTGGCCCGACGTCCGCCATCAGCTGGCTGCCGGTCACGTGTCTTCACGGGCCGCGTGGTTAATGCTAATGCTAACAGCCTGTCAGCTCGGCTGGTTCAGCTGCTCCAGGATCAGTCAGGTGTTTCTCACTAATGGTGGCTGGCGAGCAGCTCGTCCAGGTCGGCCATCCACTCCTGGGTGCTCTGACCCTTCAGCAGGGAGTCCACCAGCTCGCTCTCCCCGGCGAAGCTCCCCGACGCCACGTTGTATCCAAACGACACCTGCTGCTGCTGCTGACTGGCAGTCCTGCTCACCTGGTAACCTTGGTTACACTGCAGTCCCTGGCGGCCGTTGCCCTGCGGCTGTCCGAACGCCGCCAGGTCGGGGAGGACGGCCTGGCTCTGATTGGCCTGTTGCTGAGTCTGCTGCTGACTGGCCATCGGCTGGCCGAGGCTTTGAGGGTTGGGCGGCGCCCTCTGCTGGGCGGCTGCCATGTTTGTCTGCATCATCTGCTGCGCGGGGTTCAGCCCTCCCATCGGACGGCCGCCGGGGTTTGCGCCAAAGGGCGCAGCGCCAGGCGGCATCTTGGCGATGCGAGGCTGTTGCTGCATGTGGAAGGCGTTGGGGGGGTTGCTGAAGGCGTTGGGGGGCAGGCCGGCGTTACTGGAAGGCTGCTGATTGGCCAGCTGCTGCTGCCAGGCGGCGCTCTGGGCGCCCTGCATGCTGCCGGGCATGGAGCCGGGCATGTTGGCGCCCATACTGTTCTGCATGGAGCCCGGCATGCGGGCTGCGGCGGCGGCCATCTGCTGCTGCTTCAACATGGCGGCGTTGGGCTGCACCTTCAGGTGCTGCTGCTGAGCCAGGAGGTTCTGCCGGTAGGGGGCGCTCATGGGGCCCAGCGGCTGGCGCTGCAGGCCGGCCTGCTGCGGCGCGTGGGCCGGGTGGTTGGGGTGAAGGTTCATGTTGTTGTAGAGCACCTGCTCCACGCCGCCGCCGCCCCCTCCGCCCCCGCAGGAGGACAAACTGATGTCAGCCTGACTCGCCGCAGGGGGCGGGGCCACACCACCTGCCGGCCCACCGCCCTGACCCATGTTCATACCCATCATGCCTTGGTTCTGAGGGAACATGCGCTGGGACCCGGGGGCGGGGCCTCCCATGGCGCCCACGCTGCCCATCGGCTGAGAGGACGCTGCAGAAAGAACAGAACAAAACACATTTATCTCTTATTCACTAATCATTCAATCAATCGATCATTAACTGTCAGACAACCATTTTCTAAAATGTCTGTCACAGTTGCCGTGGTGACGCTGGCCGGTCAGAACCATCAAAAACAGCTGCTGATTAACTTTCTGCCAATCAACCAAATTAATTATTTTAATGAGACTGGTTGGTACTGAGGTGCTGCCAGATGAGTTATTATTGATCCTTTGAAGCTGTTCATGATCATTTTTCTGCTCCATCATCAATACGACAGCTGTCGGTGTAACATCAGACGTCCCCTCGGTCATTTTACATTCAAATCAGTGGCGAGCATCATTCACACGCTCACTGACCAAAACCAACAGCAGAGACTCAATCTGTGAAACACACGTTTATTTTAAAGGAAAACTCTGGTGTTTTTAAACCTGGGTCCTATCTGTCTATGTCCTGGAGTCTGAATGACTGGTAGGTACTGATAGTTTTGGTAAACAGCTTTTGGTTTAACCACAGACAGCCCTTCTCTTATCGCTCTCTGCAAACACACCAGACTCCATTGAGAAAACCAACAATTTTACCTCACAGAGCACAGGAGCCACTGGTCTGCTGCTGCCTTCATCAGTTAATGTGTTTGTGTTATTGGGTGTTGGGCCTTGCCGCATGGCCAGACAAAGAGCGGCCTACATGTACCTGGAAAAGCCTGACAAAGGAACAAAGGGCCATAAAATAAACGGGCGCCAAAACTTGTCGGCATTGCCTCCAATAAACTCAGGTAGGGGGCGTGGCCTGGATCCAACACCAGGAGTTCTCATTGGGGGAAAACTCCCCAAATCCACAAGGAACTCCCAGTACGGCCATGACATCACTAAACGTTTATAAGCAGTGAACACCTAAGACACACCGCCCTTCCACTGTAACGTAAAGTTACTACAGGGGGTGTTTTCTGTTTGGACGTCTTTTCCCCGTTAAACCTAGGTAACAGCCTTCCCCACACTCGCTGGACGAGCAACCGGCTGTTTTCGCCCCGTTTTGTTTTTTTGGTTTCAGTTTCGTTTTTGTGTCCTTCACCGGACTCGTTAGGATCCTGAGGAGAAACGCCGAGCAACCCGCGGCTTTTCCCTCAATTTTTACCTGCGGAAGGGAGAGACAGTAAGCTGTTCTCTCCAGGGAAAGATCACGAACGTTCTTCTCCCTCTAAGTCGACTCCCGCTGCTCCACGCTGCCACACGCGGACCAGCGCGCCGTTCCCCGCTAACACAGCGACGCAACGGACCCTTTCCTCGCCGCCACCCGAGCCGGACCGAAACCCGCCAGGCCTGCAGGATTTGCACACACTAATCGCTCGCGAAGCGATTTCAAGTAAGAGGCATTGTGTCTGGGCAGAGACAGATAGGATTTAAGTGTGCTACCTTTGCTTATAAGCTAAAGTGCCGGACCGCCGTGTCCCGTGTTACAACTGTGTGTTTGCTGCTGTTGTTTTGTCTCCTGCGTTGTTTTGTGCGTAAGCCCACGCAGGGACTTTGTTGTGTTTATAACCAACACGTGGAGAGTCAGTAAACGCGAGTCTATCAGTTAAAGGACCAGCGCCACCATCGGTAAACAGAGTTTGCTGATCGAGCCGCTGAGTGATAGACATACGGTTATTGTGCGCTCCTGTGACGGTTAAAAACCAGATTTTCAGTGTTTTGTGTTGAATGCTTTCCTTTCCTCTTTCTTCCTACTAACCCACATTACAGTCACATACATACACGCGTTCATACCGTCCCTTACAGGCACGATCGGCGCCATTACAGAGTCTAACTCTAGAGTTCAGACTTGTAATTACAGCCGCCATTACACTTTTAGCAGTCAGCCCCTAGTGTTTTCAGCTCGTAACTACCGCCGTTACAACACCCGGCAGCATCCTGCCCCTAGTGTTAAGGCCGGTAAGTACAGTAGCTATTACACACTTAGTAGTGCCCTGCCTCTAGTGCTCAGGGAAGGGATTTCAGTCTCCACTGTACTCTCGTTCCCTCTAGTCACATCTTGCGAGCGTCCGCCATATTGGGGTGACGTATTCACGCACGTGATTGCGTCACCACTCTGCGGCCTCCTCCTTGCCCCCCCCCCTTTTCCCTTCACACACACACACACACACACACACACACACACGCACACACACACACACACACACAAATACACACACACACACATGCTGGATGCTTGTATATATATCTTGTTTTGAGTGTTAACAATTTGTACCAATAGCTGCTTTTAGATAGTTGAATAGCAGATGGTTATTTGAACTAGTATTATTGATCACAAATCATTGTGCTTGTTGAATAAACTCTGTTATGCATTTAAAGAGTAGTTGTTTGTGATTACTGTGCATATATTTGTTGTGGTAACAGCTGGTTGAGATAGTCAGTGCTCGGATTCATGCCTTTCCACTCACTTTATAAATGTAAGATAGTAACTTAAATATCGCCATTTTTAAGTGAGGCCCCTTTTTATTCACTCTTATAAATGTGAGATAGTGATTTAAATATCAACATTTTGAAGTGAATAACCCCTTTTGAGACTGTATTCCAGTTTGTTATTGGTCCCTGATACCAGGGTGGTGCCCCGATATTATTAATTAATAATTAATTAATAACTAAATTTTACTGATATCGATAAGTACACTGATAAGTGCTAAATCTTATTGATAATACTGCCAATAACTAAACTAGCTCCATCCAGTGCACAACAAATGGTGCCCCGTGTGAGGCTATTTAATGCCAGCTTTATTGCAATATTTATGCACAATAATTAAAGTTGTTAATATAAAAAAAAAAAATTTTTTTTTTTTTTGAAAATTTGGATTTTCAGTTTTCTTTTTTTTTTTTATTTTACCAAGCATAATCCAGCTGTGTTCTGTGGTTTGTGTTGTGTTTAGTGGTTGGTACTGTTGTTTGAGGATCAATAATAGCACATTATTGTTTTAAGGATTGCTAACTCATTAACACAGTTAGAGCTCTTCAGAGTTGTTGATGACATCTCACACATCCTAACAGAGTAGGGTGTGCCAGAGCATTGTTTTGCACTGTTACGTGTACACTTAGCAGTGTTTGTGTAAGACACAGGTTGAAGCCTCACCTGTGCATCTACAGCAGCAAAGTAACCCATCACACTATTAGTCAGAGCTACTGGGCATTTTCCTAGGTAAAGCATAGCAAAATGAGCCATCCCAGTGAGCCGAGAGCTGACACTTGTGAGTCAGACGACCCAGCCCTGCAGGATGTGGTCGCTGGTCTCCTTAACCTCTCTACAGCAGAGAGAGGCCATCTTAATCATTACAATGTTAAGACATGTGATGAAAAGCTGAAGGAGTTAGTGGAATACATTAACCACCCCACCGGGAAACCTGTGCGCACTATCCCGGAGTTGTTAGGTTTAATAACCCTCCTTCATCAGCGTAAGTCTCAGCTATTAGCTGAGCAGCACCAAGAGCGGTTAGCTCAGCTGCAGGACAGCCATAGGGCTGCGCAGCAAGCAAACGCTAGCCTGCGACAGGAAGTTTTGGCTGCCAAGTCTGAGGTTGCTCAGACACAAGAAACTTGTGTTCAGTTGCAATTAGATACAAATCTCTTGCATTTACAACTCCAGGCTGCTCGCAGACGAGCAGAACCAGGAAGTGAACCCATAGTCACCCAGGTAGGGACAGCCATTGACAACCCAGCCGACGCTGACTCAGACCCAGCAGAAGACCCAGTCATCCAGGGTCCAGACCCAGGACAGCAGGATCTGCAACGTGAAGTAGCTCGGGCAAGGGGGGCTGTCCCACTTAAGAACCTTGATCCCAGACCAAGTACCCATGCCCTCCAAGTTAATTCAGGTGGCGCATCTAGGAGGCATGCAGCCTACAGTGACAACACCACTGACTTAGTCACCTTAGATAGTTACAGAGGACCTCCGTTGCCTCGCTCAGCCTACCCAGGTGCCTCTTTCCCTGTGCAGCAGTCCCTCCACAGCCGCACAACCTTAAATTTTTCCCCGCCACATGGGCGGCGGAGTTACTTTGAGCCCCCACAGTCTGAAGCGTACGCGTCACATAGTCTGCCCCCGCGTCGTAACCGCACTCTTTCCCCATCACGCAGGGAAAGTCGAAATCGGTACCGCCATGCTGACTATGGGGACCTTGTAGACTCCGATGACTCAGATGGTCCAGGTCCACCTCGAGAACAGGGTCTGCGCACACGCCAGATTGAATCACTTGCGCGAGACATCGAGCGCTTTGATCCCAGCAGTCGGGAATCAAATATAGACGATTACCTCAGGGAGATAGACCGGTGCTTGCTTGACTTGCCTCTTCCCTCCTCACGTGAGAAGCTCAAGCTGGTCTGGAAGACCACAGCGAGGAGTGTCCACGTCTTCATGGAGACACTCCCGCCTGCCACTCGTGATCGCTACTCAGCCCTCTGTCAGGCCCTGCAGGAAGAGTACTCTTTGTATGCTGACCAAGCATCTGCTACTCTCGGTGCTTTTGCAATCATGCAAGGGAGGCGAGAACCCCCAAGAGAGTACTATAGGCGCCTCAGAGCTGCATACTTTCAGGGACGTAATGCCCCTGGCCTGGAGGAGGAGCAGGTTTTCAAATCCCTGTTCCTGCATAACCTCCATGACAGTCTAAGATACGATGTCACAATGCAGTGTAGAACCCGTGATCTTAGCATGCAGGAAATTAGACAGTATGCCCAACTGGCGTGGGAGACGCACACACGTCCTGTGAGAAAACACGAGGACGATGCCAGAGTCCTGGGGATCCAAACATCAGGAGACGAGCTGGCACTTGAAGGCAACAAAATGCCTCATGCCATGGCCGATCCTAGAAATAGAACCCAGGGACATCAACCTTTCCGCCAGCAGAGCAACCGACAGCATCATAGGTTTGAAAACCAGACATACTCCCGAGACCAGAGTAAATTTAAACGAAATACTTTCCAGCCAAAGCGGAAAGTTCAATTCGAACGATACACCACACAAGAGGGCAGGTATACAGGGAGAAATTCAGAATATTCCGAAGAGCCATTTCACCAACAGGAAATGGAAAACTTTATTAGGAGATGGGTGACTGAGGCAATAAAACAGCAGATGCCTCATAGCCAGCCGGCATTGTCTGACCCCGCAGAGGGATCTGACACAGAGCCTCCATTAACATGACTAGGCCAGGCGCCCCTTTTCCCCACTGCCAAAGGCTACGTGGTAGGATGGGAGAGGGAATACAGGGGGGCGCCAGAAATCACCACTCCGCATCTCCCAGACTCCCACTTTGTGACTTTCTTGGGCAATCTTGTCCATCAGGGGAATTCAGGCATTAGCACCCTCCAACAAGCCACCAAGCTGGCTATGGTGCAACTGGCTGTCTACTCAATTGATTATCCAAACTATGCCCATCACAGTTTCATCCTACACATCACCATGTGGAAGGAGAATGACATGAAAAGTGACTGTAACAAGGAAGTAAAATTCTATATCCCAGGCCTCCCCCAGTCATTCAGCCAAGTAGAACGTGCTAACCGCACCATAGTTAACATATATAAGACGTATGTTAGTAGTAGTGGCAAGGATTGGGATGTGAAACTCCCCTTGGTGCCAGTGGCCATCACACTGCACTGCTCCATGGGAGTCACTCCCCATGAAATGATGACTGGGAGAGAGATGACCCTCCCGCTGCACCTCCGGTACCAGCCAGAGGACGTCAGTGTTACAACTGCCTCCATGCAAATCAGATTAAGTCTTAGGGACCAGCCTCAATCCAAGGAGAAGAGAGAAACTCTACACCCGAAAGGGGGGAGCGGCCTCCACTCCTGGAGGTAGAACCTACACCCAGAAATTGCAGGCCAGACTTCCTACTGATCGTCACACCACAATTTGGCAACCAGTCTGTCACCATCCCACAGACTTGCTCCAAACCATCACAAGAACAAGCCACTAACCTCTAACAATCTATCCTGTCCTTCTTTCCTCAATTCTTTTAAATTCATTTTTGAGAAATTGCAAAGAAGCAGCAAAAGATTGTAATGTTGACTTGTGAAGGTGTTGTGATCGAATAGGATAGTCAGTTAGATGATGTCTGCCCAGACAATGCCTCAATGTCTGCCCAGACACCACTGCCTCATGAGCCTCATGAACTCAATGGACTGTCTAATCCTTGTAGCTGTTTCAGGAACACATGGACACATGGACTGTTGGCCCTCTTGGTTGCCCTAAAGACTGTGGCCGACACCCCACTCTTCAGGCCAAAGGGGGGATGTTGGGCCTTGCCGCATGGCCAGACAAAGAGCGGCCTACATGTACCTGGAAAAGCCTGACAAAGGAACAAAGGGCCATAAAATAAACGGGCGCCAAAACTTGTCGGCATTGCCTCCAATAAACTCAGGTAGGGGGCGTGGCCTGGATCCAACACCAGGAGTTCTCATTGGGGGAAAACTCCCCAAATCCACAAGGAACTCCCAGTACGGCCATGACATCACTAAACGTTTATAAGCAGTGAACACCTAAGACACACCGCCCTTCCACTGTAACGTAAAGTTACTACAGGGGGTGTTTTCTGTTTGGACGTCTTTTCCCCGTTAAACCTAGGTAACAGCCTTCCCCACACTCGCTGGACGAGCAACCGGCTGTTTTCGCCCCGTTTTGTTTTTTTGGTTTCAGTTTCGTTTTTGTGTCCTTCACCGGACTCGTTAGGATCCTGAGGAGAAACGCCGAGCAACCCGCGGCTTTTCCCTCAATTTTTACCTGCGGAAGGGAGAGACAGTAAGCTGTTCTCTCCAGGGAAAGATCACGAACGTTCTTCTCCCTCTAAGTCGACTCCCGCTGCTCCACGCTGCCACACGCGGACCAGCGCGCCGTTCCCCGCTAACACAGCGACGCAACGGACCCTTTCCTCGCCGCCACCCGAGCCGGACCGAAACCCGCCAGGCCTGCAGGATTTGCACACACTAATCGCTCGCGAAGCGATTTCAAGTAAGAGGCATTGTGTCTGGGCAGAGACAGATAGGATTTAAGTGTGCTACCTTTGCTTATAAGCTAAAGTGCCGGACCGCCGTGTCCCGTGTTACAACTGTGTGTTTGCTGCTGTTGTTTTGTCTCCTGCGTTGTTTTGTGCGTAAGCCCACGCAGGGACTTTGTTGTGTTTATAACCAACACGTGGAGAGTCAGTAAACGCGAGTCTATCAGTTAAAGGACCAGCGCCACCATCGGTAAACAGAGTTTGCTGATCGAGCCGCTGAGTGATAGACATACGGTTATTGTGCGCTCCTGTGACGGTTAAAAACCAGATTTTCAGTGTTTTGTGTTGAATGCTTTCCTTTCCTCTTTCTTCCTACTAACCCACATTACAGTCACATACATACACGCGTTCATACCGTCCCTTACAGGCACGATCGGCGCCATTACAGAGTCTAACTCTAGAGTTCAGACTTGTAATTACAGCCGCCATTACACTTTTAGCAGTCAGCCCCTAGTGTTTTCAGCTCGTAACTACCGCCGTTACAACACCCGGCAGCATCCTGCCCCTAGTGTTAAGGCCGGTAAGTACAGTAGCTATTACACACTTAGTAGTGCCCTGCCTCTAGTGCTCAGGGAAGGGATTTCAGTCTCCACTGTACTCTCGTTCCCTCTAGTCACATCTTGCGAGCGTCCGCCATATTGGGGTGACGTATTCACGCACGTGATTGCGTCACCACTCTGCGGCCTCCTCCTTGCCCCCCCCCCTTTTCCCTTCACACACACACACACACACACACACACACACACGCACACACACACACACACACACAAATACACACACACACACATGCTGGATGCTTGTATATATATCTTGTTTTGAGTGTTAACAATTTGTACCAATAGCTGCTTTTAGATAGTTGAATAGCAGATGGTTATTTGAACTAGTATTATTGATCACAAATCATTGTGCTTGTTGAATAAACTCTGTTATGCATTTAAAGAGTAGTTGTTTGTGATTACTGTGCATATATTTGTTGTGGTAACAGCTGGTTGAGATAGTCAGTGCTCGGATTCATGCCTTTCCACTCACTTTATAAATGTAAGATAGTAACTTAAATATCGCCATTTTTAAGTGAGGCCCCTTTTTATTCACTCTTATAAATGTGAGATAGTGATTTAAATATCAACATTTTGAAGTGAATAACCCCTTTTGAGACTGTATTCCAGTTTGTTATTGGTCCCTGATACCAGGGTGGTGCCCCGATATTATTAATTAATAATTAATTAATAACTAAATTTTACTGATATCGATAAGTACACTGATAAGTGCTAAATCTTATTGATAATACTGCCAATAACTAAACTAGCTCCATCCAGTGCACAACAAATGGTGCCCCGTGTGAGGCTATTTAATGCCAGCTTTATTGCAATATTTATGCACAATAATTAAAGTTGTTAATATAAAAAAAAAAAATTTTTTTTTTTTTTGAAAATTTGGATTTTCAGTTTTCTTTTTTTTTTTTATTTTACCAAGCATAATCCAGCTGTGTTCTGTGGTTTGTGTTGTGTTTAGTGGTTGGTACTGTTGTTTGAGGATCAATAATAGCACATTATTGTTTTAAGGATTGCTAACTCATTAACACAGTTAGAGCTCTTCAGAGTTGTTGATGACATCTCACACATCCTAACAGAGTAGGGTGTGCCAGAGCATTGTTTTGCACTGTTACGTGTACACTTAGCAGTGTTTGTGTAAGACACAGGTTGAAGCCTCACCTGTGCATCTACAGCAGCAAAGTAACCCATCACACTATTAGTCAGAGCTACTGGGCATTTTCCTAGGTAAAGCATAGCAAAATGAGCCATCCCAGTGAGCCGAGAGCTGACACTTGTGAGTCAGACGACCCAGCCCTGCAGGATGTGGTCGCTGGTCTCCTTAACCTCTCTACAGCAGAGAGAGGCCATCTTAATCATTACAATGTTAAGACATGTGATGAAAAGCTGAAGGAGTTAGTGGAATACATTAACCACCCCACCGGGAAACCTGTGCGCACTATCCCGGAGTTGTTAGGTTTAATAACCCTCCTTCATCAGCGTAAGTCTCAGCTATTAGCTGAGCAGCACCAAGAGCGGTTAGCTCAGCTGCAGGACAGCCATAGGGCTGCGCAGCAAGCAAACGCTAGCCTGCGACAGGAAGTTTTGGCTGCCAAGTCTGAGGTTGCTCAGACACAAGAAACTTGTGTTCAGTTGCAATTAGATACAAATCTCTTGCATTTACAACTCCAGGCTGCTCGCAGACGAGCAGAACCAGGAAGTGAACCCATAGTCACCCAGGTAGGGACAGCCATTGACAACCCAGCCGACGCTGACTCAGACCCAGCAGAAGACCCAGTCATCCAGGGTCCAGACCCAGGACAGCAGGATCTGCAACGTGAAGTAGCTCGGGCAAGGGGGGCTGTCCCACTTAAGAACCTTGATCCCAGACCAAGTACCCATGCCCTCCAAGTTAATTCAGGTGGCGCATCTAGGAGGCATGCAGCCTACAGTGACAACACCACTGACTTAGTCACCTTAGATAGTTACAGAGGACCTCCGTTGCCTCGCTCAGCCTACCCAGGTGCCTCTTTCCCTGTGCAGCAGTCCCTCCACAGCCGCACAACCTTAAATTTTTCCCCGCCACATGGGCGGCGGAGTTACTTTGAGCCCCCACAGTCTGAAGCGTACGCGTCACATAGTCTGCCCCCGCGTCGTAACCGCACTCTTTCCCCATCACGCAGGGAAAGTCGAAATCGGTACCGCCATGCTGACTATGGGGACCTTGTAGACTCCGATGACTCAGATGGTCCAGGTCCACCTCGAGAACAGGGTCTGCGCACACGCCAGATTGAATCACTTGCGCGAGACATCGAGCGCTTTGATCCCAGCAGTCGGGAATCAAATATAGACGATTACCTCAGGGAGATAGACCGGTGCTTGCTTGACTTGCCTCTTCCCTCCTCACGTGAGAAGCTCAAGCTGGTCTGGAAGACCACAGCGAGGAGTGTCCACGTCTTCATGGAGACACTCCCGCCTGCCACTCGTGATCGCTACTCAGCCCTCTGTCAGGCCCTGCAGGAAGAGTACTCTTTGTATGCTGACCAAGCATCTGCTACTCTCGGTGCTTTTGCAATCATGCAAGGGAGGCGAGAACCCCCAAGAGAGTACTATAGGCGCCTCAGAGCTGCATACTTTCAGGGACGTAATGCCCCTGGCCTGGAGGAGGAGCAGGTTTTCAAATCCCTGTTCCTGCATAACCTCCATGACAGTCTAAGATACGATGTCACAATGCAGTGTAGAACCCGTGATCTTAGCATGCAGGAAATTAGACAGTATGCCCAACTGGCGTGGGAGACGCACACACGTCCTGTGAGAAAACACGAGGACGATGCCAGAGTCCTGGGGATCCAAACATCAGGAGACGAGCTGGCACTTGAAGGCAACAAAATGCCTCATGCCATGGCCGATCCTAGAAATAGAACCCAGGGACATCAACCTTTCCGCCAGCAGAGCAACCGACAGCATCATAGGTTTGAAAACCAGACATACTCCCGAGACCAGAGTAAATTTAAACGAAATACTTTCCAGCCAAAGCGGAAAGTTCAATTCGAACGATACACCACACAAGAGGGCAGGTATACAGGGAGAAATTCAGAATATTCCGAAGAGCCATTTCACCAACAGGAAATGGAAAACTTTATTAGGAGATGGGTGACTGAGGCAATAAAACAGCAGATGCCTCATAGCCAGCCGGCATTGTCTGACCCCGCAGAGGGATCTGACACAGAGCCTCCATTAACATGACTAGGCCAGGCGCCCCTTTTCCCCACTGCCAAAGGCTACGTGGTAGGATGGGAGAGGGAATACAGGGGGGCGCCAGAAATCACCACTCCGCATCTCCCAGACTCCCACTTTGTGACTTTCTTGGGCAATCTTGTCCATCAGGGGAATTCAGGCATTAGCACCCTCCAACAAGCCACCAAGCTGGCTATGGTGCAACTGGCTGTCTACTCAATTGATTATCCAAACTATGCCCATCACAGTTTCATCCTACACATCACCATGTGGAAGGAGAATGACATGAAAAGTGACTGTAACAAGGAAGTAAAATTCTATATCCCAGGCCTCCCCCAGTCATTCAGCCAAGTAGAACGTGCTAACCGCACCATAGTTAACATATATAAGACGTATGTTAGTAGTAGTGGCAAGGATTGGGATGTGAAACTCCCCTTGGTGCCAGTGGCCATCACACTGCACTGCTCCATGGGAGTCACTCCCCATGAAATGATGACTGGGAGAGAGATGACCCTCCCGCTGCACCTCCGGTACCAGCCAGAGGACGTCAGTGTTACAACTGCCTCCATGCAAATCAGATTAAGTCTTAGGGACCAGCCTCAATCCAAGGAGAAGAGAGAAACTCTACACCCGAAAGGGGGGAGCGGCCTCCACTCCTGGAGGTAGAACCTACACCCAGAAATTGCAGGCTAGACTTCCTACTGATCGTCACACCACAATTTGGCAACCAGTCTGTCACCATCCCACAGACTTGCTCCAAACCATCACAAGAACAAGCCACTAACCTCTAACAATCTATCCTGTCCTTCTTTCCTCAATTCTTTTAAATTCATTTTTGAGAAATTGCAAAGAAGCAGCAAAAGATTGTAATGTTGACTTGTGAAGGTGTTGTGATCGAATAGGATAGTCAGTTAGATGATGTCTGCCCAGACAATGCCTCAATGTCTGCCCAGACACCACTGCCTCATGAGCCTCATGAACTCAATGGACTGTCTAATCCTTGTAGCTGTTTCAGGAACACATGGACACATGGACTGTTGGCCCTCTTGGTTGCCCTAAAGACTGTGGCCGACACCCCACTCTTCAGGCCAAAGGGGGGATGTTGGGCCTTGCCGCATGGCCAGACAAAGAGCGGCCTACATGTACCTGGAAAAGCCTGACAAAGGAACAAAGGGCCATAAAATAAACGGGCGCCAAAACTTGTCGGCATTGCCTCCAATAAACTCAGGTAGGGGGCGTGGCCTGGATCCAACACCAGGAGTTCTCATTGGGGGAAAACTCCCCAAATCCACAAGGAACTCCCAGTACGGCCATGACATCACTAAACGTTTATAAGCAGTGAACACCTAAGACACACCGCCCTTCCACTGTAACGTAAAGTTACTACAGGGGGTGTTTTCTGTTTGGACGTCTTTTCCCCGTTAAACCTAGGTAACAGCCTTCCCCACACTCGCTGGACGAGCAACCGGCTGTTTTCGCCCCGTTTTGTTTTTTTGGTTTCAGTTTCGTTTTTGTGTCCTTCACCGGACTCGTTAGGATCCTGAGGAGAAACGCCGAGCAACCCGCGGCTTTTCCCTCAATTTTTACCTGCGGAAGGGAGAGACAGTAAGCTGTTCTCTCCAGGGAAAGATCACGAACGTTCTTCTCCCTCTAAGTCGACTCCCGCTGCTCCACGCTGCCACACGCGGACCAGCGCGCCGTTCCCCGCTAACACAGCGACGCAACGGACCCTTTCCTCGCCGCCACCCGAGCCGGACCGAAACCCGCCAGGCCTGCAGGATTTGCACACACTAATCGCTCGCGAAGCGATTTCAAGTAAGAGGCATTGTGTCTGGGCAGAGACAGATAGGATTTAAGTGTGCTACCTTTGCTTATAAGCTAAAGTGCCGGACCGCCGTGTCCCGTGTTACAACTGTGTGTTTGCTGCTGTTGTTTTGTCTCCTGCGTTGTTTTGTGCGTAAGCCCACGCAGGGACTTTGTTGTGTTTATAACCAACACGTGGAGAGTCAGTAAACGCGAGTCTATCAGTTAAAGGACCAGCGCCACCATCGGTAAACAGAGTTTGCTGATCGAGCCGCTGAGTGATAGACATACGGTTATTGTGCGCTCCTGTGACGGTTAAAAACCAGATTTTCAGTGTTTTGTGTTGAATGCTTTCCTTTCCTCTTTCTTCCTACTAACCCACATTACAGTCACATACATACACGCGTTCATACCGTCCCTTACAGGCACGATCGGCGCCATTACAGAGTCTAACTCTAGAGTTCAGACTTGTAATTACAGCCGCCATTACACTTTTAGCAGTCAGCCCCTAGTGTTTTCAGCTCGTAACTACCGCCGTTACAACACCCGGCAGCATCCTGCCCCTAGTGTTAAGGCCGGTAAGTACAGTAGCTATTACACACTTAGTAGTGCCCTGCCTCTAGTGCTCAGGGAAGGGATTTCAGTCTCCACTGTACTCTCGTTCCCTCTAGTCACATCTTGCGAGCGTCCGCCATATTGGGGTGACGTATTCACGCACGTGATTGCGTCACCACTCTGCGGCCTCCTCCTTGCCCCCCCCCCTTTTCCCTTCACACACACACACACACACACACACACACACACACGCACACACACACACACACACAAATACACACACACACACATGCTGGATGCTTGTATATATATCTTGTTTTGAGTGTTAACAATTTGTACCAATAGCTGCTTTTAGATAGTTGAATAGCAGATGGTTATTTGAACTAGTATTATTGATCACAAATCATTGTGCTTGTTGAATAAACTCTGTTATGCATTTAAAGAGTAGTTGTTTGTGATTACTGTGCATATATTTGTTGTGGTAACAGCTGGTTGAGATAGTCAGTGCTCGGATTCATGCCTTTCCACTCACTTTATAAATGTAAGATAGTAACTTAAATATCGCCATTTTTAAGTGAGGCCCCTTTTTATTCACTCTTATAAATGTGAGATAGTGATTTAAATATCAACATTTTGAAGTGAATAACCCCTTTTGAGACTGTATTCCAGTTTGTTATTGGTCCCTGATACCAGGGTGGTGCCCCGATATTATTAATTAATAATTAATTAATAACTAAATTTTACTGATATCGATAAGTACACTGATAAGTGCTAAATCTTATTGATAATACTGCCAATAACTAAACTAGCTCCATCCAGTGCACAACATGGGTGTTACACAAATATTGTGTTAGATCTGAAATTAACCCTTTAAAGCACCAAAGTCACCCAATAACACAAACACACTAACAGATGAAGGCAGCAGCAGACCAGCAAGCTCCTGTGTTCTGTGAGGTAGAATTACTAATTTTCTCAATGGAGTCTGGTGTGATTTCTATAACCGTTTCCACTGAACTTGAGGAATTAATTCCTGAATTAAGTCAAGTATGAGAGACAAAACACTCCCCAAAAAATGTGAATATGTTCAAAACTTGCAAATTCAGTGAACAGTTTGTGAAGGAAGATTTTAGTCTGTAGTGACGATGCACCAGGAGATGTTTTAGTGTGACATCTATTATTTCTGTCAGTGGTGAAGATTTTAAAGCACCAAACACACTGATGAAGAACTGAAATGTTTCTGTGTTCATTGGGGTCACACACACACACACACCTGTAAACTGATTGACTGGCGGCTGTGGGAAAGGGTTCTGATTGGCCGGTTGTCCCGGCTGGTCCTGGTACTGAGGGGGAGGTCGGGTCAGGTGTCTCTGCAGCTGCTGGTCCTGCTGCCGCTGCTTCTCCTGCGCGCGCACACACACACACACACACACACACACAGACACACACAGACACACACAGACAAACAAAGACACACACACACACACACACAAAGACACTGTCAAACTAATATCTCAGCACAACATTAACACTCATTATCACTTATTGTACATTTTCTTCACATAATATTCTTTACAAATTTCCTCTCATTTAGTAGCCACGTGATTCTACTTGATAAAAACAAGGAGAATTAAATTAAAGGAGAAATCTGGTATTTTCAAACCCTATTTTAACTCATGTGACCCGTTACCTGTTCAGCCATGAGCTGCTGCCTCTGCATGTACTGTTGCTTCTGCTGCTCCAGGATCTGCTGTTGATGCTGCTGCTGCTGCTGCTGTTTCAGAGCCGCCGCCACCGCCGCCGCCTGGCTGCTCAGGTACGCTGTGTTACCATGGTTACCGGCCATGGCGTTGGGCCCCTGCTGGGCCGCCATGGCGTTGTTTCCTGGGGCAGGTGCCATGGTGTTGGCGGGGCCCGGGCCGCGTGGAGGAGCGGGGTAGGTGTTCTGGTCCTGACACATGAAGAAGATGCAGTCATGAATGTCTCCAGCAGGTTCAGACACAATATATGTATTATTATTATAATATCAGAAACACTATATTTATATTCTTCTTAATAGCATTTACACACACACACACACATATATATATATATATATAAATATATACATATATATATTATAAAATGTGTGTATTAATCCAAACATCAGGGTTCAAGACTTTCCAGAAACAAATATAAACCACTGAAGGACTTGAGTCTGTTCAACTGCAAAAAATGTATGTAAATAATTACATACGATATGTGTGAAACATATTTTAATATTTCTAAAAGGTTTGATGATTTTCCCAAACTTCCACCAAAGAACTGACTACATCTTCTGGCTTCGGTCATGTGGGACAGACCAGAGCAACTTCCTACTACAGACATTTATATTTTACAAAAACACAAAAAACATTTATTTTATTGAATCTGACTGAATTTTAATTATAATTTAAATTGTCCTCCTGCACCCTGGTACAATACAAACACACTCATTATGTTATGTTAATTATGTTATTACCATAATGATTTGAAAAAGACTGAGTCTGAAGACTAAATCAATCAAAAAATAATCTGAGGCACCTTTATAAACACCTACACAATCAATAAAAAAATGTTTTAAAGTCTTTTCTGGTTTTGTTGCAGTCTGTTATAATTTGTACTTCTCTCTCTGTTCTGAAAAGTGTCATAAAAACATTTATTCATGTTAACAATAAATGGAATAATGCATCATAATTCATTAGCTGCTTTACATTTCTGATTAATAATCTCAATCTGTACTGTAACTAACTGATGTTGTAACAAATGCAATCAGTTTAATATGTAGCTTTTTTTAATGGAAATACTGTAACTGTGCTCTACGGAGGCCCGACAGGACAAAAAGCTGAAGTTTGTGGGAGTTTTTGGCGTCAGTGATGATAAAGTGCACAGAGCAGCAGGAACAGAGCGTCCCGTCCGCGGCGAGGAAAAACCAGAGCAGGAGCAGCTATATTTAAATACAGAGACACAGAATATGAAAGGCTGCTTTGTCAGAGCCTCCCTGCACCCCCACCCCCACCCCCCCCACCCCTGCGTGAGCCTGAGCAACCAGCTGCTACACACACACACACAGGCCCAGGCCGGTCCAAACAAAAGGCCTCCACTCACACGGCTCTGAACCGGTCTTCATCTGCACCTGCTGGACTGAAACCTGTGCGGCTCACTACAGTCTCTGGGTATCAATCAATCAATCAATCAATCAATCAATCAATCACAGCTCGCTACAGGCCAGTCTCAGTGGTCTCAAGTGGTCGTAGCCGCTGTGATGTTTGTGAACCGAGTTTTGAAGCCTTGAGTTTGGCCTCACGGGCGTCGCCATCTTGGTTTTTTTGGAGCCGGAATGGCCGCCTCCAATTGGCGAGGTTTAGACAAGCCCTTCCCTCTGATTGGCTATTTAACTGCACACGGCGCCAGACTCCATTGACAAAAACAGTGATTTTGCCTGTGAGTTAGTGGTCTACCTCTGCCTGAATCAGTCAGTTTGTTTGAGTTATTGTGTTTTAAAGACTTCATTTGGACCCAAAACAATATTTGTGTAACACACAATAACTCCACCAATCAAATGCATTAAGGCAGTGGTGGACCAACAACTCCTGTTGTTCTGCAAGGTAAAATTACTGTTTTTTTTCAATGGAGTCTGGTGGCAGAAGTGGGTTAATTTATCAGACACCTTCGGAAGGAGAGTAAATATCAAATACAACGCTGTATAGCGCTGTTTTATACGGGAGGAATTCAGTAGAAAAGACCTGATCGCCTCTACTCAGATCTGAACGAAGCAGTAAGAAGGCCTTTGTGTTTCTGTGTTTGTGTGTGTGTGTGTGTGTGTGTGTGTGTGTGTGTGTGTGTGTGTGTGTGTGTGTGTGTGTGTGTGTGTGTGTGTGTGTGTGTGTGTGTGTGTGTGTGTGTGTGTGTGTGTGTGTGTGTGTGTGTAGGGGACAGTCCAGGAATGTGCTGCAGGCCTGGTTATGAAAGCAGGGCAGGAACAGTGTGATCAGTTTGTACAGTTGTTGTTGTTGCTGTAGCGTTAGCACTGATGCTACAGCTAGCATCTGCTAAGCTAACACAGAGGAAGTGAGAAAAAAAGGTCAAGTTAAAACCTTAAAAGTCAAACGCTCATCCACTAAACTTTTTTTTTTTTACAGTAGTTACAACATCAGTCAGTTTACAGATTGACATCATTAACCTGATAAATTAACTGAGTTTTCTATGGAGTCTGGTGCTGTAGCTGAACACTTCCTGTTTTGTTAGCGTGCTAACAGGAAGCTGCTGCAGCGTCACTGTGACCTCTGAGCGAGTTTGGAAACATTTAAAATTTTAAAACCAACTTCACTGTTGATTTCGGTGATAATTCTCTGGATAAATGACCCTCAGGTCCTCAGTGTGTTTCTCACCTGTGTGTGTGTGTGTGTGCGTGTGTCCTTACCTGTGTGTGTGTGTGTGTGTGCGTGTGTCCTTACCTGTGTGTGTGTGTGTGTGTGCGTGTGTCCTTACCTGTGTGTGTGTGTGTGTGTGCGTGTGTCCTTACCTGTGTGTGTGGTATGTGCTGCCGGTAGGTCATGCTGTTCTTCTGTTTGATCTGCTGCTGCTGTCTGAGCAGCGTCAGCAGGGCCGCCTTGTTCTGGCTCTGGGCGTTGGGGGGCCGCGGCGGTCCGGGCCCCGCCTCAAAGTGCGACAGAGGTTTAGTGTTGTTGTAGTTCAGCATGGCGGCCGAAGCCTGGGGCCCGGGCGGCGGCGGGTGGCTGAGAGGCGGCCCTGGAGTGGGGTGGCCCAGCATGTTGGGGTGTCCGGCGGGCCCCGGCATGTAGCTGCCGGCCCCCGCCTTGGGAGAGCTTTTGTTGGGCTGACTGGGCATCAGCAGCTGCTTCTGGGCGTTGGGGTTGAAGTCCTGCGGGTACAGGGAGGGGCTCGTGGGCTTGTCCATACCAAACGCGCCCCCCAGTGGGCTCTGAGAGGTGTTGGCCATCTGGGGCCAGGGCGGGGGGTGAGCGTGGGGCCCCTGGCTGTGGAACTTGGCCCCCGGCTGTGGCTGCTTGTGCTGCATCTGGCCGTGGAGGTGCTGGGCTCTCTGCTGCTGGGCGGCCAGCTGCTGCAGCTGCTGGGCGGGGGACAGGTCTTTGGGCCCGGGGGGGCCCGGAGGGAGAAGGTGATTGGGTGGAGGCTGGAGCTGCCGGGGGGGAGGAGCTGGCTGGGACTGGGGCAGAGCTGGGGAAGAGGCGGAGGAGGAGGCGACGGGGGAGCTGGTGGGGTGAGGAGGAGGAGGAGGAGGCCCGGAGGAGGTGGACCTGACGTGGGGGGAGCCGGTGTGAGAGTCCTGCTCGAAAACTGCGGAGGCCGGAGAGAACTCCGTCTTCACGCTGACCAGATCCGGAGGGAGAAGACTCTGGGAAGACTGGCCTCCCCCTCCACCTCCTGCCGCCGCTCCTCCCGCTGCTCCTCCTCCCACCGCCCCTGCACCACCCGGAGTCGGCGCCAGCTCCAGAGGGTCTTTGCGGTCCTCGAAGCCGTCGTTGAGAATGTCCTGGATGTCCTCGTAGGCCACGGAGCAGTTCAGCTCCTCCATCAGCTCCGTCCACTCCTGCTCGTTCAGGTTCAGGTCGGGGAACAGGCTGTTGTTGCCTCCTCCTGACGGCGGCATGATGGGCAGGATGTCATCGGGCTCCTGCTTCATCTCCTTCCTGTGGAAGTCCGAAACCGACTCCCTGCCGCCGCCGCCATCCGTGGACTCTCCGGACGGCCCGTGGGTCCCGTTAGAGTTCAGAGCGTCAGTGATCCCCAGTTTGGAGTCCAGCGGGGAGCCGTTGGTGGTGCCGTTGTCCAGACAGGCCTTCTTGTTGGGGGGGAAACCGTCGCTGAATCCGTTGACCTGATCTCTGCCCAGCGGAGAACCGGCGCTCTCCAGCTTCCTCTTCACCGTCTCCTGCAGCTGGAGGAGCAAACAGAGAATTAATTATCATCACAAAACCACAAACACTGCGGGGACGACGAGGGCTCAGATCCCTGACTGAGTCTCTCAGGGTACAGAAGAGTCCAAAAGCAGGTAATAAAACCAGGTTATGGACGAGAGAACACATTTAAAACCTGCTGCGGACACATTCAAACACCAGATTTGGATCCTTAACCCCCGACTGCTCGGCAACCACATAGCAACAAGTACTTAATTTTTACTGAAAGGCAGTAATATATACATTTACTATGTTAGGACAAATAATAAAACATCAAATCACCACTGAATTCTTTTCCTTCCATGGAGACACAGGTCCTGACCATATAAGCCTTGAATTATATCGTTATTATATTAATTTCACTGTGTAAATGTTGGGTTATACATTTCACCAAGTATGAGTTGGATTTGTTTAGTCTTGTTTTAAATAAAAACAGATTGGAGAATACAATTCTACATTATTTTTTTATCATATAAGCAGTTTTAAGTAATAAAAGCACATACAACATTTTGATTAAAGTTAAATAATAATTCATGCAATAGTGGGTTAAGTTAAATTATTAATGTAAAATATTAGAAGTTAAATGTTTAGTGTTTACTTCACATATAATTCACTGTTGTCTCCGTCTTTGCTCGCTCACGTGGAGTTTAGTGACCTGCTCTGTATGAACAGTGTCCTGAGATAACATTTGTTATTTAGTGGAGCCATAAAAATAAATAGTCAGTCAGTTGTCTGGTCATTTTTAGGTGCTGCCTTCAAATGTCTCGTTCCGTCCGACCAACAAAGACATTCAGTTTTCAGTTGAAGTGAAAAACAGCAAATCGTCATATTTGATGGACGTTTGCTTTAAAAACATATCAAAGTGTCCAAATGTATCAGCAAGTTGAATTTAAGACTTTTAAATCCAGTTTAATTAAATTAAAGACCAATTTTGTGATAAGAATAAACATCAAATGTGAAAACAGATCCGTAGAAACATACGTGCTGTCTGTTCAAAGTGAGAATAACCAAATATATTTATTAATGTGAATAAACACACTTGTTATTAATAACATTAATCAGTGAAGCTGCGTCACAGCTAAAGCCGAACTGTAACAGGACAGAGACTGAATCATTTTAGACGTTACAGCATCCAATACTTCATATTTCAGACCTTCCCAAACCGAACATACGACTATTTACTGCTGTTTTCAGGTCTTTCATCAGAAAATGTGAATTAAAGAGACTTTGAGGACCCGTGGCAGCCGTGTTTGAGCAATAGTTTGATTCCAGTTGAAGTTCATGTCTTATTTTAGATATTTCCATCATGAATTGAGGTTATTTGGAAGTGCTGAGTAACGGAGCCAGCTGCTGAATTATGACCGAGTTTCTATTTCTGTGCGTGCAGAGGCGGTTCTCTGGCTGCAGGGGGCGCCGCAGCTGAGCGGACCGCTATGGCAGCTGAAGGCAGCAGCGGCCGGAGTAAGAAAGCTGCTGCCGTTAATAGAATCAGCTGCAGGCAGGCTTACATAATGCCGACAACAAAGAGCCTCCTCAGAGCAGTCAGCAGATCACAGCTGTCCGCTCTGCAGGCACAACGAGCCGCCGGATCTGAGGGGAACATTCAGAACCTCCTCCACACATCAGCTGATCCTCACACGGCCCTGCTCGCCGATTATCAAAACACTCAAGACCGGACAGGTGGATCCAGGTGAAGCTCTGACACTGAATGATGGAAACACCTGTTGACCCCGTCAGTGTCTAACAAAGTGGCTCTAATAAAGTTTTTCACAGTTGTGTGTTTTAAAGAGTCTGATCTGTGGATGTGAGGCTGATCCACACCGATACGGTTTGTTGACCAACAGGCCACTGCCCTGGCAGGGTGCCACTGGGGAGCGATGCCACTCATTTGGCGGTTACCCCTGGTAACGCCATTACAGGAGTGTGGTGCTCCACTGCCCCACTGAGGTCACTCCAGTGAGCAAGTGGCTCAAAGTTACACCACTGCTTGTCCACTGTTAGGGTCGTTAGCTCTGTCCGCTCTGTTAGCACTGTTAGCTCTGTCCGCTCTGTTAGCACTGTTAGCTCTGTCCGCTCTGTTAGCACTGTTAGCTCTGTCCGCTCTGTTAGCTCTGTTAGCACTGTTAGCTCTGTCCGCTCTGTCCTCTCTGTTAGCACTGTTAGCTCTGTCCGCTCTGTTAGCACTGTTAGCTCTGTTAGCACTGTTAGCTCTGTTAGCTCTGTCCGCTCTGTTAGCACTGTTAGCTCTGTTAGCACTGTTAGCTCTGTCCGCTCTGTTAGCACTGTTAGCACTGTTAGCTCTGTCCGCTCTGTTAGCACTGTTAGCTCTGTTAGCACTGTTAGCTCTGTCCGCTCTGTCCTCTCTGTTAGCACTGTTAGCTCTGTCCTCTCTGTTAGCACTGTTAGCTCTGTCTGCTCTGTTAGCACTGTTAGCTCTGTCCTCTCTGTTAGCACTGTTAGCTCTGTCTGCTCTGTTAGGGTTGTTAGCTCTGTCCGCTCTGTTAGCTCTATTAGCACTGTCCGCTCTGTTAGCACTGTTAGCACTGTCTGCTCTTAGCACCGTTACCACTGTCTGCTCTGTTAGCCCTGTTAGCACTGTCCACACTGTTTAGGTTGTTAATGTCTTCTGTTAGCGCTGTTACCACTGTTTGCTTTGTTAGCCACATTAGCACTGCCCACCCTGTTAGCACTGCTGTTTTTTTAAATACTTTTTTACTTATTGATATTATATTAACAGACAACTTTGGGTTGTTGTTAGTTGTTGTTTTATGATATAAAACAGCGAGTGGAAAAAAGCCAAGGGGCTAAAATGTAAAACCACATTGTAGGTTAATATTTTTCATGTTATGTAACTGCTTTGAGTGTGTAAGAATACCAAGCAGCTGAAAAATTAAAACTTTTACTATTTTGCGTCATATAATTCTCTTTTTGTTAAAATTGATTTTATGAACTTGGTACAGAAAAATGTATAATTCAGGAGCCGGTGCTGAACTCAAGGTACCAGCACTGAATACTTTTGAGGTGCTCTCAGCAGAAATCTGTGTTTTCTTCCAGCTTCATCATTCTCACAGTGCAGAGTTTAGTGACTGTGTGTGTTTCACCCCGTCAGTCTGGAGGTCTGCTCAGTGTGGGCGGAGACGCTAAGCGAAGGACGGTCGGCGTCATCACGTGAAGACGTCACTCGCTAAAAATCAGTGAGTTTCAGTTTCTGTGGCGTCGGTTTCTCACTCGCCTTCTGTCTCTCTCTCGTTGAATTTAGATTTCTGGTGGCGAACGTTCACTGAAGTGTGTTAAACGTGCACCTTCCCACCTCGACTCCACAGCTCACAGGTTCACATTGTTCTTTTTACTGCACTACATTTGTCTGACAGCCTCTGAAAACCACCTCTCTCCAAATGTGGGGACTTTAACTTGAATTTTTCTGATAAACTGAAGGCTGAAGTGTTTCTTTATCCTGACGGTGCCTCTGGCTCTCTGGTTTGCTCCTTTTTTTGTTGCCGATTTTTGAATTAAGCCGAGTTTCCCTTGAAGGATTGATCGAGCAAAGTGGGATGAAAGCTAAAAGTTTCTGAAGATCACACTACATATTTAGTCTATTTTCAAAATGGGAGAATCATGTAAAATTCCCTGTCCTTTCCATGTAAAACAACCCATTTTAAACACCCTTAAGATCAGGAATGTCAAAGACATTAAGGTTTCATGTAACCACAACCAATCTGAACACGTGTGAAAGTGGAAACAACCTGAAGAAGAAAATTATTAGTACCGTTTTTATTACTAATAGTTACAGGAAAATATCGAAGATAAGAAAATAGAAGATGCACAAAATTCCCTGGTTTTCCAGGAGTTGCCGTAATAATTCATTAAATTCCACATCCATTGGGCTCCCTGGGATCAGAAACAAATGCTGCTTCTGCCATTTTTGTTTAAGTTTGACTCCCTTAACAACAGTCAGTCTGTTTGAGCACTGACGTGTTCAGTCAGAGGACTCCAATCTAATGTCTCAAATGTGAGTATACGGAGCATTTTTTTGTTTGTTTTGGTTGCTGGTTTACTGAACCTCTATTTGGCCTGACACACTGAAACATTTCAAACCATCATGTCCTGTGGGGACTCTCCGCTGACCTTTTCTCCACCAAATGTTTAATCAATTAGCAGAGAAAATAGGCAGTATGTACAGAAATGACCTTCATGTAAATAAAGATGGAAAAACAGCCCGGGGGTGGGGGGGTGGGGAGTCAGGAGAGAGACATCACTGATGGACAGAGAGAGAGCAGCGAGTCTGCCCCGAGGAGAAAGGAAACTCTGGTGACTCATTGAACCTCTTAAACTTGAAATACTGGTCCGACTCCTCCTCCTCGTCACCATGGCTACAGAGCTGGAGGGGTGGGGGTGTGGTGGTAGTGTTGAGGGGGGGGGGGTGCAGCTACAACTATGAAGCCACTGGACTGAAAACATCAGTTGCCTTCTGGGTATTTGAGTCTGCAGACAGCTTCACCTGTGAGGTAACACTGGACTATAGTCAGTGAACCGATACTGATACTACAGCTGTTACTGAAATACTTCCTACTACTACTGACATCACTACTCCAACTAATACTACAACTACTACAGCAGAGACAAACACTCAGCAGGTTGGGGAAAGGATCCCTGCAGAGAGAGACCTGGAAGATCCTTTTGGTTTAACCACAAACAGCCGTTATATCGCTCTCTGCACACACACCAGACTACATTCACTAAAACAGGGATTTTACCTCACAGAACACAGGAGCTGCTGGTCTATTGTTGCCTTAATCTGTGAGTTTCTTGGCGTTATTGTGCGACTTTGGTGTTTTAAATGGTTAGTTTTAATCCAACACAATATTTGTGTAACATAAAACCACACAATCAAACTAACTGATGGAGGCAGCAGCAGACCAGCAGCTCCTGTGTTCTGTGAGCTAAAATTCCTGTTTTAGTGAATGTAGTCTGGTGTGTGTGCTGTTTGTGGTTAAACCAAAAGGATCTTCCAGGTCTCTCTCTGTAGGGATCCTTTCCATGATGCTGTCACACACTTAGAATAACACTCTGAGCCTGTCAGAGGCTAAAACAAGCACTTTTAGTAGAAAGACAAAGACTACTGCTAGTTTTTTGCAGAGTGATGAATAAAGGCCAAGGTTTTGTTATGGCTAAAACAACCAAGTCTGCATATTTTACATAACAGTCCAATAACGAAGGACTTGTTAATATCTTCAGAGTGACTCATCCTGGAGCTTTTCGCTGTCACTTTGCCACAAAAATCCCAAATATCTGATGTGTTTATCACTTATCACAGTCTGGCTACATGCTTTCAGCTTGAGTATTTAGCTGAGGTCTAGTTTCACTGCCCTGCCTGTGGTGTTTATTTGACTTTTACTTGTGTTATTCTCGTGTGCGTTCATCTATTTGCAGGTAAGCAGTTTTAGAAACAGACCGATGTGTCAGCAGGCTGATATTACCGACATATCAGCTTATCACTACACATGTTGTCAATATTTGGGCATTTCTAATGCTAGTTTAATATATTTCAATTGTAAATGTTATATATAGTTACTGAAAAACACCTTGTCTCAGTTTACTCAGTTTAGACTCTTTAATAAACAAATCTGAGGACTGTCAAATGTCTGAATATGCTCTATTTTCTTCAGAATGATAAAATCCTCTAACCAGTATTTGTCATTATAATGAATTTCCTGAAAAATAAAAGTATAATTTTAGCTGATTTCAATTCAATTTATTTTGTATAGCCCAATATCATAACAGAGTTGTCTCACAGTGCTTTACAAAGTTCACTGAAATTCTGATTCTGCAATGTGACCCTAACCCTTACAAAGGTCTTCACCCATTAACATTAAGGAGCTGATTCATTTGTGATATTGTGGGATTTAATGGGAAAATGCCACCTTTTAACAGTAAAAATCTCAGTCGACAGATTAAAACGTCCTCATATTATATTTCCTGACATTTCATCAGACCATTTTTTATGACAATGAAAAACCAAAAAATATTGGCAGGAACTATAACAGCAGGTCTTTACTCAGATCAGACAGAAGGAACCAACGGCCACCATCATTCTTCTCCCAGCAAATACACAAATACACGTTTAGTCCGTTTTAAAACGTATAAATCACGTCTGAGTCTCAGCAGGATAGTCAGTCTCATTTCCACCTGGTAATAAATCTGATCTGTATCCAGACACGTTGTCTGCCTGTCTGACCACACCTGGAGGTCTCAGGTAGGTGTAAATGTGAACTGGACGACAGCACCGACAACTTCATCACGCTCTGACCTGACGAACGTTTAAAGACAGCAGGCTGTGCGGTGATTGATAATGATTGGAAATGAGCGACAGTGGACTGCTCCATTAACCAAGACATCCAAAAACCAAATGGAGGAAAAAGGTCGGCGTGATAAAGACACTAACAAAAGCGTTAGGTTAACGTTACCCAGCGGACAGGAAGCTACAAACCAACAACATTAAAGTGCAACTGGGCCGATGTCATAACAAGACACATCACTTTAGCTAACTGAGCTTATAAAACAAAGATCCGACATCTACGAGGTACCGAGAGGGATCCTTTATTATCCAGATCGCCTTTATTACCGGCAGCCAGTTATAAAAAACAGACTCAGTCTTTGACTTGAATATAACTCTGAGGCAGACCTGCTGCATTTAAATTTACCTGCTGCATAAAACTTCATACTGACTTAGACACAATGCATTGTGGGTAAAATAAGTGGTAAAATGGTGGCTGCAACAGTGACACATGGTGACAGAAGATAACTCAGCTGTTTAGTTAAATGAACATCAATGTGAAAAACCCTCGCAGGTCTGGATGAGGAGCTCTGAGAGTTTCTCGGTAGCGGAGCTGCCGTAAACGACATGATGCTATCATTAGCTAGCATGAGCTAATGTTCGCTAACACTAGCCAGGGGGAGACGTGGTTAATTCTACCTCTCAAATTAAGCCGGTCATAATACTGATGCAGCAGACAGGCTTAATTAGACCAGACCAGGTGTAAATGGGGCGTCTTTGATCATTCTAAGCCAGGTTACCGTCTGCAGGAAGATCAGCTGATGTAGTTAATATTTTCAGGAGTTTTCTGTCATTGTCATCTTCTTCCTTCAGGTATTTCCCCTAAATATTCATATCTTTGAACAGGTCCAGACCATGTGGGGAGTGTGCAAGGTCTCTGGATGTTAGATGTGTTTTCAGTTTAGGGGAAATTAATAATAAAAATTATTCTGCTACAGGATTCAGTGCAACAGGCAGAACAAGAAGCAGAAAACATTACTGACTGGTTATTTTATCTTAATCTGTGTCAGTCTGTAATCTGTCATGTTTCCAGCTGTGTGTGTCGTGAAAACATTTAAAATGTGTTTTGGAGTCTGCGGTCCAGCGTTGTGACATCACTACAGAGAGGAGCCAATCACAGCGCCGCAGAGCCGATTTGGCCCCACCTCCTCCAGCAGAGCCTGCTGTCGACACAGAGGAGTGTGTGAGCGAGGCGTTTCCTGACAGCGTTAGTGCTCAGGACACACACACACACACACACACACACACACACACACACACACACACACACACACACACACACACACACACACACACACACACACACACACACACACACACACACACACACACACACACACACACACACACACACACACACACACACACACACACACACACACACACACACACACACACAGTGATGAGTCAGCAGTGAGGGGGCGGTCGGGGGTTTCTGTTCACACTGAGTCACCTCTCAGGACTCCAGTCAGTGTTTGTCAGTGTGTCGCTGCTGAAAACCAAAGGACTCTGAACCAGAACCAGGAGGAGTTCAGCCAGAGAGACTACTGCACTACTATCATCATCATCATCACTACTACTACTGCACTACTATTATCATCATCACTACTGCACTACTATTATCATCATCATCACTACTACTACTGCACTACTATTATTATCATCATCACTACTGCACTACTATTATCATCATCATCATCACTACTACTACTACACTATTATCATCATCATCACTACTACTACTACTGCACTACTATTATCATCATCATCACTACTACTACTGCACTATTATTATTATCATCATCATCACTACTGCACTACTATTATCATCATCATCATCACTACTACTACTGCACTATTATTATTATTATCATCATCATCATCATCACTACTGCTGCTGTACAAGTACTGCTGCTATACTACGTTTACTGCTGTACTACTGTTAATACTAGTAGCCGTATCAGTATCCACTGTATTGTGGCCATCATTGGGTCCAGCTAGCTAACGCTAACACAGTATACCATATAAAACCTCCGTCATGCTGCTGTTTAGCTGCACTGTGCTCTAGTTCAGGTGTTTCTATTATTTTGTCCACCCGTTGAATCACTTCTCTGTGTGACGGGAAGCTCGACCGCGTCTCCAGATGTGCTGCAGTTTGGCTGTTTGTCGACTAAAAGCAGAATAAACAGGATCCCTGTGTTTTCCAGGCTGTGCTGTTTAATGGTGGAATCAGCCTTTAAAAAAATAAGAACAACCTGGAAGCACTAAAGTGGAACTGAAGCACTTTCACACAGAAAAGACCTTTACAAGTTTAGACGGCTAAACGGGGACGCCGTCAGCTTAAACGCCTGATAAATCCACCGGCACTCTCACCTGCTATCAGACGGACTTTGGACTCTTTTACACTCCTCTGTTCTCTCACACACACACACACACACACACACACACACACACACACACACACACACACACACACACACACACACACACACACACACACACACACACACACACACACACACACACACACACACACACACACACACACACACACACACACACACACACACACACACACACACACACACACACACACACACACACACAAAGGACTGAAAATAGGGAATTTCAAATTTAAAACTGTTTAAAGAGAGTTCAAATAAATCCCTGACAGCACAGAGGATTTATTGAAATATTCTCTGTTCTTGTAGTAGTGTTGATTGAAATAACAGTTTTGAATGAAGATGTAATGTTTACGTGTGTGGACGAGGAGACGCTGCCTCGGTGGTGACTAGTGGGGGTCCAAATAAATAAAATAAACTGGCTGTTAACTGTAATCTTCTGTTGATGAAATACTTCCTGTAATAAATATTAAAATAAAACAGGTCAGAGGTCGTCCAGCTGGTTGGGGTTCGGTGCGTCTGTGACGTGGTCATGAAGGGGTTAAATGTCCCCGGAGTGGCCACAACAAGCTGAAGGGAAACACGGAGGTCACGTGACCAGACACACGCTAAACAACACTTCCTCTGTCGAGTCGCTGAGGCCACACACACACACACACACCAGCAGAAGAAGAGTTTCCCTGATCAACAGCAATCAATCAGTGTGATCAGCTCTAGTGAACACACACACTCAGTCTAATCGATCCCTCAATGATTATTTATACTGAACATTAGTGGTTTATCGTATCCTCCTGCCTTTTTAAAGGTGCATTCAAGATCTACCGTTGTCAGGCTGATACTCAATACATTGATTTAAACTTATATTAATCGATGTTTGCACATAAAGTGATGCAAGTGTGGAAGCTGTGCCCTGACATCCAGCCTGTCTGTCTGTCTGTCTGTGTGTGTCTGTGCCCTGACATCCAGCCTGTCTGTCTGTCTGTGTGTCTGTGCCCTGACATCCAGCCTGTCTGTCTGTCTGTGTGTCTGTGCCCTGACATCCAGCCTGTCTGTCTGTCTGTGTGTCTGTGCCCTGACATCCAACCTGTCTGTCTGTCTGTGTGTCTGTGCCCTGACATCCAACCTGTCTGTCTGTCTGTGTGTCTGTGCCCTGACATCCAGCCTGTCTGTCTGTCTGTCTGTGCCCTCACATCCAGATCGCCTGTGTGTCTGTGCTCTGATGTCCTGTCTGTCTGTGCCCTCACACCCTGCCTGTCTGTCTGTCTGTCTGTGCCCTCACACCCAGCCTGTCTGTCTGTCTGTCTGTGCCCTCACACCCAGCCTGCCTGCCTGTCTGTCCCCTCACACCCTGCCTGCCTGCCTGCCTGTCTGTCTGTCTGTCTGTGCCCTGACATCCAGCCTGTCTGTCTGTGCCCTGACATCCAGCCTGTCTGTCTGTGCCCTGACATCCAGCCTGTCTGTCTGTGCCCTGACATCCAGCCTGTCTGTCTGTCCGTGCTCTGACATCCAGCCTGTCTGTCTGTCTGTCTGTGCTCTGACATCCAGCCTGTCTGTCTGTCTGTGCTCTGACATCCAGCCTGTCTGTCTGTCTGTCCCCTCACACCCAGCCTGCCTGCCTGCCTGCCTGCCTGCCTGCCTGCCTGTCTGTCTGTCTGTCTGTGCCCTCACACCCAGCCTGTCTGTCTGTCCCCTCACACCCAGCCTGCCTGCCTGTCTGCCTGTCTGTCTGTGCCCTCACACCCAGCCTGTCTGTCTGTGTACAGCCCGTGTCCGCTGCTCACTCACCGCTATCAGGGTGCTGTTCCGGCTCTGCTCCGCCGCCGTCCCTCCGCTCTCCCCGAGCTCTCCTCCGCCGCCTCCTCCTCCTCCTCCTCCTCCGCCGCCCGGCGCTCTCTGTCCGGCCTGGTCGCCGCTGGGCTGGGGCTGCCGGTGCTTGTTGGACCGCTTGGCCTTGGCCTGCAGGCAGCGCTGGTGCAGGGCGAAGGTCTGCTGCCTCTCCAGCTCCAGCCGCTCCAGCGTCGCGTTCTCGTAGCGGCTCTCGCAGCTGTTGTGATGCTGCCGGAAGAGCTCGATCCTCCGGCGGAGCCGCTCCATCACCGCGCTGTGTCGCGGTGTAACAAAATCCGCCATCATCAATAAAGACTTGTAGTAAACTCCCGGCTCAGGTTTCGTCCATAAAATGCTGAATTTGGCTCTTTTTCACTCTGGGCGTCTATACACCCCCCCTCGCCCTTTACAAAGACTCCTGTGCTGGCTCCATGGAGGCGACCTTTGTCTTGCTAATGGCCTTCAGTCACAGCGGCACTCACTGCCGAAGAGGAAAATTAAGGTTTTTGGGTGCAACACCATGCAGCCTCCCGATTTCAGCCACTCAGACCCGAGTGTTTGCAGTGATCCTCTACATGTACAGCAGCTCATTTAACTTGCTGTGTAAAACAGCCAATGGAGTCTTGTTTAGAGCCACATTCCGCCTGAGTTTTACCCCAAATCACACACACACAAACCCGATTTACCCCCGTGCTGTGAAAACAGACCAAAGCCCGCTACCTTCCGCTCAAACCCTTTAAATAATTTACACTACATGTGAATTTCAATCAATGAAACTGTGCGCTGTCTCGCCATCAAACTAACTCCCGTTGGGCTAAGTTCAGTTAGCACATTCCTCCACTCAAAATCAAAGTTGGAGCGTCGAAAATTCCCTAAAAAATGATCCGAGCTGCCATTAAAATGAGGCTGTTCTGGAGCTAGCTCTCCTTAGCTTCTGGCTCCACTCGTACTCATCCGTTAGCGGCACTGCCGGACTCAGTGAGAGCATCATAACGGGTCTCCAACTTGCCCGAAACTTTATTTTGCTACTTTATTAACGCTAGTAGTTAGCTTGGTTAGCCGAGGCGAGAGCTAGCTGGCTAGCAACTTGGCTTCTTCACAAACTTGGCAGCAATTACTCAACACTGTACTTTCACACACGAGAAAACACACGGCAATACTTTTCAGACAATTGAAGCTTAGTTAGGTTTTAAATTCACTTACTGTGAAAGTGTTGCGATCCGCTCCTTCCTACAGCATCTGTCTACCAAACAGCTGATCCTCCGCCTCCTTGTAGCCGTTAGCCGCTAGCTGCTAACACTATGTTTTGGGCAGACGGGCTAACGATAGCTCGACTAGCTGGCTGGCTAGCTAGGCTAGGTGGCTAGCCTGAAACGTTCAAATAAAGCATCGTACTTTAAATGTATTTCTCCCGAGGTGCCGGCGCGGATAATCCCCCCCCCTGGCCGAGCCCGAGTCGGGATAAGAACGGTTTTAGAGCGGATCCGTCAGTGAGAACAGGCTAACTCTGTCCCTCTGTGCTGCTTCTATTGTTTTCCAGCGGACAGGCAGGTCTACGCCGCCATCTTGGAAACTTTCTCTTTTTTTCCATGAACGACAGGAGGAATGTCCCAGGTCCCGCCCCCCGATGATTGACAGCAGCGACAGCCAACGAGGAGTTGGTATTTGGGCAGCACTCTGGTTAGGGGATAATGTAAAATCAATCAAGTGTCAACAAAATAAACAACTGACAACTAAGTCTGCTGCAGAAGTTAACTGTTTTTCATCGTTAGTGATAAAATCAGTAAAAAATAAATAAAAAGGCCCCGCCCACTTCCGGGTTAGCAGATCTGTTTATTTTTCATTTACACATTTTCCAAACACTTTGCAGGCAATTTCAAGCTTTTCCAGCACCTCACGTCCGTGACAAATGAAACATACTCAAACCAATAATTAGAGTTCTTTTATTGAATTATCTAATAGGTGAATCATCCAGTTATAGTGTCATTATTTTGATGCAATTAAATCTTCAAACACTTTCTAGCATTTTATTCCAAACCTTTAAAACTCAATTTAAGCATTTCCAAGGAGTTTCCATCACCTGTACAAACTCAATTACACAGGTGAGTAGAGCCCATTCCTGCCAGGTAAAAAGGATGAAAAACAGAATTTAAAAGGTTATAAAAAGAAAAAAAATTGTGAGCTACTGAGGCAAAATTACAATTCAAGAAAATATAAAACACAAGTTTTAAAGTAAAAATGACAAACTTTTAAGTGAAGATAATACAAGACTGTGTCCAAAACTTTATCTAACCAAACCTGTAATGTTATTTTTAGTATTTACTATATTCAAACATCCCTTTAACTATTTTAATGTGGTTGTTTTTCCTGCGTACTCTTAACCATAAAGTATATGGGGACCATGATGCAGGGTGATTCTGCACATTGAATTAAAAACAAAAAAACAAAATTGAAATCTTTGCATGGTGTTGGGGTTTAGACCTTAACGACATTTTATTGCCCTCTTCAAAACACACCAGACTCCATTGACAAAAACAGTGATTTTACCTCACAGGACACAGGAGCTGCAGGTCAACTACTACTGCTACTTCTACTTCTACTGCTGCCTCGATCAGTCAATTTGTTTGTTATGGTGTGTTAAACAAATACTGTGTTGGAGCCAAACTAGCCCTTTAAAACACCAAAGTCACACAACAACACACACAAACCTATCAATTGAAGCAGCAGAAGACCAGTGAGTCTCTTGTAAAATCCCCGTTTTAGTGAATGTAGTCTGGTGTGTGTGCAGAGAGCGATATAACGGCTGTTTGTGGTTAAACCAAAAGGATCTTCCAGGTCTCTCTCTGTAGGGATCCTATAACACTCTGAGCCTGTCAGTGGATCAAACAAGCTCTTTCAGTAGACCTACTAGACCCACTGGACCAATTCCAGCACCTTTTGTACCTACCAGTCATTTAGAAACCCCAATATGTACAAATAGGACCAATTTTTACATAGTAGTATGCTTATACGATAAAGACATGACTGCTTCTTCCACCGGTCTGTTCCTGTTGTTGATGTAAAGTTAACCTCGGACTCCTTTGGTTGTTAATGAGTGTGAAACTCTGCTCTGACATGGACTCAGCCTGACCTGCACTAAAATCTGAAAAACAAAATTACAGACTCATTAAAAACACTCTGCAGCCTCTCGTTCAGTTTCCATTCGGCCTTTTTATTCATCAAAACAAATGTTGGCTGCTTCCACACACACGCACACACACATACATACACACACACATCAGGCTCCATCATCACAGTATTTCTAATCAAAGCTGGATCTCGGTGCGGTGCGTCAGCAGGTCCGTCTCTCCTTACATAGTGTGTACATCAGAAAACAGGCTGGGCCAACACTTACAGTTTAGTTCAAACACAGAGTCAACAAAGTAAAAAGTAAAAGAGTTACACGGCCATGTAAAGTTTCACCAGCAGATACAGTGTTCAGTCTACAGTCTGTTAGCTAGGCAGCTTCAGCCGGACGCAACCAGAGGAAGTAATCAGACTAAAAAAAAAAAAAAAAAAAGGAGGGAGGCGACGGAGAGGATGGCTGAAACATACATTCTCAATGGGAATGTAACGCTGCTGCTGGAGGCGATTCACCCTAAAGCGTCATATTGTGACAGCGAAGGAGTTTAACGACGACTGAAAGCAGCAGAGCTCACAGCCTGAACCTAACTAGCTTGTGTTTAGCCTGAAGAATAAAAAAAAGGAGGGGAAATGAGGGTTAAAGGTCACCTGACACGGTAGCGGGGGAACCTCCGGTTCACCTCAAGGCCCCAAATCTGACCTCGCTGACGTCCAGAGGGACAAACCCACCACCTCTGGCTTTATCCCCGCCCATAATTTACATATCAACCGCCTGTCAACACCCATCAGCCAATCACTGCAGAGCTCACTCATGATTGGTGGTAAAAAAAAAAAAAAAAAAACAATAATCAGGAAACAGGAAACGTGTGGTTGTTTAACCGTCTGGAAAACTGAAGTACGACACGACACGAGGACACAGACAGACACATCAACAGTCACCTCATGAACACAAGGCCACGCCCACGGAGTCGTTTTTCTACTTTCAGGATCACTAAACCAGGTTTATGTCAGATTTTACGGTTCAACCGGCCGAACTGCGCGGTGACGCTACAGCACGTAGCCGAGGTCGGACAGTCGGGACAGTCGTAGCCTCTTCACAGCACGTCATCTCGCACACTCGACTACTTTCTGCTGCTTTATCAGTTTTAGAGCCACAGTGAGGGGAAAAAATCTGAGATTTTCAGAATTAAGTCGTAATTTCAAGAGGAAAAAAAAAAATTGTTAATAAAGTTGTAATTTTCTTTACAAAAATAGTCAGACTAAGAAAAATGGCTGAACGAGGAGAAAGTCGTAATAAAATCATAGTATTACAAACATTAATTTCTACCATTGAGGAAAAAAAACAACTGGGAATATATTAGGCTACGAGCAACCACAAAACAGGCGCAGTTTTATAAAATTACAACTTTATTTTTTTCAATATTCAGATTTTTCACATAATTACGACTTTTGTCCGATAAAATTTCGGTTTTGTTTCTAGAAATCTCAGATTAGTTTATACTCCAGGTTTGAATCTTTACAGACAGAGTTCATGGAGTCATTTCTCATGTTCACTTTTTTTCCCCACCAGTGGAGAGAAAACCGGACGGTTTGTCCTGACGGTGGCGCCGGTGGAAAGGTCAGAGTCACCAAACACGATGACGTAATCTGGTCGTTAGCCGTCCAGATATTTCCGCCAGGATTAAAGTGTTGGACGAAGACTGACGAGCAGGAAAACAACAAAAAAACCCACCATTATTCACATCAACTTCAGCTTTTTATTCTCCCGTAACGTCGCAGTTTTGAGATTCGACTGGACGCCGTTTCTTGGTCTGTAACTGAGGTCATGTGACCATCAGTGGGCCGATCGGAAGTGGTCACGCAGCAGCAGCAGACGACAACAGAATCATTAAAAGTTATAATTCTCTTCCAGTCCAGTTCTGGTTGATTTTGGCAACACCTGTGGTGACTGGTGGTGACGCTACGATCACCTTCACAATGATTGGCTGTTCCTGATGACATCATTACATGTCACACGTGCGAATTACACAAAACATACGATTCTAAACAGACAACTACAGCTTTAAGAAGTCTAGAGGGATTCTTACGTTTAAGCATCCTAACAGAGTTTGTTTTGTCTTATTTTAAAGGTCCCCTTACCAGCTTTCCCTGGAGCTTTCAACCACATCTCTCAGTCTTCATCAGCAGATAAAGTTTGCTCAGCTGATCCAAGTACAGAACCTGGATGATCTTTTTATCTTTACCTACGTCACATGACGTCGACTGAGCAAACTGAAGACCATAAGATGGAGCTGAAAGCTCTGGAGGAAAGCTAGAAAGTGAACCCGGACCGAAGGTTATTCTGTCAAATGAGTTTTTCCTCTGATTTCACATTCAAGTGCCGTCTCTTTTAAGCATGGGGCTTCACTCTGACACGGGTCCAGGTGATTGGTGGAGGCGTTGTGGCGCAGCAGGCGGACAGGTGGGAGGTTAAGCGCCGGAGTTTTTCCCTTAGTGCCTTTTTCTTTTCATAAAGGGGTTGATGAAAGAGGGACTGGGTGTCTGTCCACCTGCTGACACGACGAGTTCAAGTCCAAACTAAAAACGAAGGCAGCTCAAACTGTTCGAAAGTGAACCAGAGACAGGTGACGAAAACACCTGGAAGCTGAGATGCCGTTTGAGGAGGAACTAGCCGGTGTTTCGAGCCGCCGTCATGTTTGTTTGGACTGAAATCTCAAAGAAAACGCAGAAGAAGAATCTGTAAAAACGGGACTACGTGAGAGTGAAAAACCTCCAAAGTGTCACAAACCTGTTCTGTTCACAACAGCTGGAGATGTGAGGTTTTACGGGGTCGAAAAGGTCATCTGCTGCTGCTGGTAACCGTCACCTGACGCCGACTCAACACTTTCTGACTGACAAACGCTCGGCATGCAAAGCCACGACTGGTCCGACAACATCCTCCTCAACGCCAGGTTACACAACACCTGTCACGTACAGGTAAATCCAGCTCCAACTCGTTCTCTCCAAACATATAAGGCTTGATCTGGCCGACCTCTGACCTCCGCCATCAGGACGATAAAAACAGCAGAAATACCAAGAAGACTCGTTCAGGGGAGCGTTCCCAATGGAGCTAACATGAAGCTAATGTGAAGCTAACATGCTGCTAACATGAGGCTAACATGGGGCTAATGTGGAGCTAACATGGAGCTAACGTGGAGCTAATGTGAAGCTAACATGCTGCTAACATGAGGCTAACATGGAGCCAAAGCAAAGCTAACATGCTGCTAACATGAAGCTAACGTGGGGCTAAACGTGGAGTTTACTGCTTTACAACAAACAATTACAAGAAAACAAGAAATAAAAAAGAAGAAAAAGGTTGTCAGCTAGTGTGTTCCCAGTTCATTAAAAAAAAATATTAGCATGTTACCTGCTGTGACAAATCACTAATTTGGGGGTTACTTTAGGATGCTAGCTAATTTGTAAAAACTAGGAAGGCTAGTGAGCCACGTGTTAGTAGGTCAATTATCTTTTAACTGGCTAATTAGCTAGTTGTTGATAAGTAAATCACATTATTTGTGGGCTTGTTAGCAGCCCATTGCTAGGCTAATTATCAGAGTGTAGTCCAAGTGGGATGATGGTAGGAGACTTTAAATTGTAGTACAAGTAGCCAAGTTGCTCGTGAGCTCATTAGCTGGCTAGAAGACTAATTAGCAACCCTTGTGGTAGGTTAATTTACTGCAAGTTTGTAGGATTATACATTTCCAGACTCCCAGAAGGCAAATAAATCACCAGTTAGGAGGTGAATTTGCATGTAGCTTTCAAGCTAGCTGCTAGCCTAGCAAGCTAGACAGTTGTTTGACAGTTAATCACAACATTTGTGGGCCAATCAGCAGCCTGCTGGTTGGCTACTTGGCAAAACTACTGGTAGGTTAACTGTTGGACTATTAGCAAGATAACCCAAACTGCTCATTAGGCTAATTAGCAGGCTAGTTAGCCCGAGCAGGATCACGACAGGTTACCCAGCAACTGTTGATAGACAAACGTCCAAACGTCAGGAGGCTAATTAGCGAGTGGCTAAGGGGCTAATTAGCAGGCTGTTGGTAGGGTGGGGCTCCGGCTAGCTCAGGATGGCGGTGGGCGGTGCGTCAGATGGGACGGGACGGGACACGGCGATCCCGTTGGTTCGAGTCTGCTCAGGTGGTGTTAGGGAATGATGCAGGAAGTTTTAGTTAATCTCAAAAACAAAAATCCTTTTAATCGCGCTAACTCAGTCCTGTTCGTACTGGAATCATCATCATCATCATCATCATCATCATCATGCGGCGTCCATATTGGAGGTCTTGATTAGTTTCCTGTCGGCTTCACTGCTTCAAACGGGTTCCATTTAGGCTTCATCACCTCGGAGCAGAGGAGTAGAAGAAGAGGAGGAGGAGAAGGAGGAGGGAGAGAGGGGCTGGGGGAGGAGGTGAGGTTGGGGGGTGGGGGGTGGGGGGGGGGTCAGAGATATCAGTCCCTTCTGACCTTCCTGTTCCTGGGAGATCTCCGCAGAACGTCGTCCTCCAACTTCTGGGGAGGAAAACAGAAATGAAAGTAACTAATAATAAAAAAAGGGATTCCAAAGTTCAATTTATTGATCAATAAAAACTAAAAATAATCTAAGTTGTAATTTTAAAGAGAAACTCCAACCTCTTTATTTTGTTTTAATTTATTCATTTTGACTTTTTGGTATCACTATTCTATTTCATTTTCATCTTTATTTATATTTCTAGTTATTTATTTCTCATAATAATTATTGTTATTTATACATTTTGAAATACTTTTACTTTTTTTTTTTTATTATCACTATTACCATTTTCTTTCTCTCCACGTGTATTGGTATTAATTGTATATTACCAGGAAATTAGGCATTGAAATGACACTGCTGATCCATGTTTGTGCTCAAAACTTCAATAAAAATCAGCTTACTGCTCATTTCTGCTAATAAAATATTAACATTTTAAGAAATAACCCTGGATATTTTCTGAAAAATGGTGAATGTACAAGAAAAAACATTCAGAAATTCTGACAATGAAGTCACAGAATATCAAAGTGTTTCATACTAAATAGTTTTTTCTCTAAATATTAAATCCTTCCTACTTCATTCATATCAGACTTCAGAAACCTCAGACTTTTGGTCCTGAACGTCGTCCATTCCAGGGATTAAAAAAAAAAGGAGTCGTCTCCTCACCTCCTCAGCTGTCGCCTCCTTCTCTTCCTCCTTGTCTTCCTCCTTCTCTTCTTCCTCTTTCTCTGCAGGAGTTTCCTCTTCACTCTTTTCTTCTGCAGCTGAAAACAAAAACAACGATTTAAATCAGTCCGGCAGTGACAGACAGCAGGACACCGCAGAGGAAAATCACACTGGGCATCAACCTGGACTGCTCTTCTCTTCCTCCTCTTCCTCCTCCTCCTCCTCCTCCTCCTCTTCTTCCTCCTTCACGTCGGGCTGAGGTTCGTCCGTCTTCTTGTACTCGGCCGCCGGCGTCACTGGGCTCTTCTTCTGCAGAACCAAACAGAGACACAGATTCAGACGTGAGTACAGACAGAGTTAAGGCCTGAGCTCCCGTTAGTTCATCTGTTTAAGACCAACTGATCGATTACTTATCAATTACCGATTACAAACCAACACAAGCAGATTCTACAGCACTGAATGAACGTTTTCTCACTCAAACAGACTGAAGATGTTAAATTTACTGTCCGACTTTTAATAATATCTCTGTAAACCCTGATGTGTAGAGCACCATTCAGCCACAAAAATGAGCTGAAACTTGTTCTTATAATCCAGCAAGGAAATGCTGTGTAGTTTTGTTTATATATTATAAAGCGATTATTCCACATTTGGTGCCCTTATTTGATGCCGACGACTCAACAATATTATTTGTTACCATGTTTGTGTTATACAAATATTGTGTTGGAGCCAAACTAACCCTGTCAAACACCCAAGTCACACAATAACACCGACTGATTGAGGCAGCAGCAGAGCAGCAGCTCCTGTGTCCTGTGAGCTAAAATCACTGTTTTTATGAATGTAGTCTGGTGTGTGTGCAGAGAGCGATGTAACGGCTGTTTGTGGTTAAACCAAAAGGATCTTCCAGGTCTCTCTCTGTAGGGATCCTTTCCATAATGCTGTCACACAGCCACCAAACGCACCAGACTCCATTCACAAAAACAGTAATTTTACCCCTCAGAAGACAGGAGTTGCTGGCCTACTGCAGCCTCAAAATTAATCAATCCCTTCTTGATAAACATCTTTAGATCTTAGTGTTACAGAAATGGTGTGTTGGATCGAAACTAACCCTTTAAAACACAAGAACACAGACTAACTGATGGAGGCAGCAGTAGACCAGCAGCTCCTGTGTCCTGTGAGCCAAAATCACTGTTTTTATGAATGTAGTCTGGTGTGTGTGCTGTTTGTGGTTAAACCAAAAGGATCTTCCAGGTCTCTCTCTGTAGGGATCCTTTCCATGATGCTGTCACACACTTAGAATAACACTCTGAGCCTGTCAGTGGATCAAACAAGCTCTTTTAGTGGACCTACTGTGATCAGGTGCAGAATACAGTGCAGCCAGTTTCATGGCTGCCAGCAGAGATGATCCACTCAACCACGATAATGTGCATAAATATGGTTTAAAAAAATCCCAGAATTACCCTTTAAATGATAATAAATAAAGTATGTGGCTAAACAAGCGAACAGAAGGACAGGTAAGACACAGATTCCCGTCTACGCTACAGAGCCACAGACACGGAAAAACAGCTGGCACCAGCAGCACAGAGACAAACACTCGAAGCTACTCTAACAGCGGCAGCGTCAGTCACCGGGCCCGAAGAGGCGGTGGGGGGGCGGTTTGGGTGTCCGGCCTCCTTAAAATCTTCCTGTAAGCTGTTGAGACTCAACTGACCCTGAGCTGATCCTGAAGACCTCTGTGGACAGTCACACACACCAGACTGGGACATCAGGGGGGTTACAGCACAATCCAGGGATCAACCAGATCTCCTCCTCACCGCAGCTCCCTCCAGGTACAAAGATCCAGCTAACAGTACTGTGTGTGTGTGTGTGTGTGTGTGTTTTACCTTGCCGGTGCAGCAGAAGACGATGATGAGGACGAGGGGTAAAGCCACCGTGAGGACGTAGACGACCCACAGCCACGGACGCTCCTCTGCAGCATTCAGCATCTGGGTTGCCAGACCGGGCTGCAACAACACACACCACATCAGCAAATACACAAAACAGGGAAATCATACATGAACACACACACAGCAAAGGAAATATTTGAGTAGAAAGGATGCAATTAAAACAGCCTTTTAGAAATAAACTCGATGCACAGAGGAGGGAAGAAGCCTTATATCTTTAATCTGGGTGAACAGACCCTTTAATATAGATCACATCAGCACAACTTTGCCGTGCGACTCGTCCCCGCCCCTTTCTGGGGGTAAACGCTCGCAGTAGACTTTAATTTAAAACAGCTTTACAAAACCAACTGAGTCAGTAGCTGAGCTGCAGACTGAGCGTCAGCTGATCTCCGTCCACTCAGAGAGCAGAGACATGAAGAGATGGATGTGATCCACCTTCAGTCACGTCCCTTCATCCTCCAGCTGATCAATAAGGTCCCTCAGTGACCCCCCCAGTGGTCAGAGGGTCCCTCAGTGACCCCCCCCCCAGTGGTCAGAGGGTCCTACCGACACCCGTTTACCTCACTGAGTCTCCAGGACAGTTATTGCTGTTCTGTCCTGCCAACATCAGGCTACAGCTGCCAATATCAAAAGAATTAGACCACATTTCCCATAATGCAATGGGAACCTGTTTGCCTGGTAAAGCGCCAAGTCTTTCAAACTTTCACACCTACTTTTTCTAACACAAGCTGTGTGTTACACACCTGTAGTCTCCAAACCTGATGACATGACACGAAGATGTTGCAGCTCTCTCTCCAAAGCCACCAGACTTAATTGACAAAAAACTGTATTTTTACCTCACAGAACAAAAGGAGTTGCTGGTCTAGTTGCTGTGACTTTGGTGTTTAAACATGTTAGTTTGGTTCCAAACTAACATGTTTAAACACCAAAGTCACACAATAACACGAACAAACTAACTGACAGAGCACAGGAGTAGCTGGTCTACTACTGCCTCCGTAAGGTAGAATTACTGTTTTTGTCGATGTAGTCTGGTAGCTCAGAGGATAGTGATTTAATGGCTTCAAGTCTGCAATGTTGAGTGATGAAAATACTCTAAATACAACAAACACTTAAACTGATGTTGATTTTTTCTTCTTTGGGGGGTTAAGATCTATTTTCCTGCTGTCCCTGTCCAGATAAGTACGTTAACTTGGCGTCTGTGCCGGCCTGCTTCTCCAAACTAGGGCGCACTGACCGCCATCTACTGATGGTGATACGCCGACTGTGGAGCCACACTTCAGATAATCTGAACTAGGCGTCCCTGAACGCAGCACCTGTTGGCATCAGTGGACGCAAACGAGACTCTTATTAGGACTCCAGTGAACTCCACATCATCTATTTCTGTCTCGCACGAGAGACGCCGCCACCTCCAGAGGATTACATCACCACAGAGGTCACCGAGGTTCAAACCACACACACACACAAAAACACAGCATACGGAAATAAAGAAGCTCTCATTAAACATTTTGAGACGCTTTCCATCAGGAAAGTAGTGGTTTTAAATTAGGAGAAAATATAAGATATATTATAGAGATAACTGGTTCAATAAAAACATTTATTAATTTCTATTTTTCAAATCTTAGATTAGATTCCCACGTCCAGGATTCAAACCAAGACGTTTAGTTTTCCTTTATTTCTTCCTTTTTGCCACTTGAATGTTCATTGTTCCATTTTGTTGATTATATTTTACTCTAATTTAAAAAATTTTAAAGTATTGATCTGTTTGTCTGTATGGTGTTGACGGGGCTGCGTCTGTGTTGTAAAATGACAATAAAGTTTTATTCTAAGGCTCCTCAGACAGACGATCGTCTAATGTGACCCTGCACCCACCTCAGCGGCGCCCTCTGCGGCCTTCTTCAGCCCCCAGCCGTCGGTGGCCCAGCGGTCGGCGGTGTTGCGGTCGTCGGTGATGAAGAAGTTGTCGAAGAAGATGTCGGAGGTCATGGACCAGAGCTCGAGCCCCACGGCGCTGAACGGAGTCATCTTGAACGGGTGCAGGTCCTCGAAGAACGCCGGGTTGGGGATCTTCCTCGGCTTCCAGACGCCCTGCGAGCACAAACCCGTTTATAAGACCTTTAAGGGGTTCATCAACGTGGCCACCGTGACGTCACCCGTTGGTTTGAGGAGCACCAAACGTTGACAGTTTGACCGGCGCCATCAATGACCATATTAGGATAAGAAGGTGAAGCTAGTTAGCTGGTTAGCATGGTTAGCTTTAATTCAAATTAACTGTGATATTAAAGCTGCAGCAGGTGATATTATTTAATTATAAATGAATAAGTTTGGTCTTTAACTTGAGGATTTCATCTTCAGTTTCTATATTTTTTTTGAAAAAGTATCTGAGTGCTGGTCCCTTTGTAACCAAACGGTTAACTCGCACTTAACCAGCCAATCACTGTGCTGAAGAAGACTGTAAACTAGAGACTGAGAGCAGAAACTCAACAGGAAAATGTTCACTGAGCTGATAAATCAGGAGAGAAGTCGGCTCATTTTATCATTGACTTCCATCCAATCAGACTCCTGTGTGGAGCCAGACTCACCTGGTAGTTGGGGTTGTCAATCATGGGCGGCTTCCACTTGCCCTTGTAGTTGGGGTTGTCAGCCATCGGCCGTTTCCAGGTGCCGCAGCCGGGGGCGGCCTCGCAGGCGGGGTTGGGGATCTGAGGAGCCTCCCATTCACCGTCCATGTCCTCGTCCCTGATGGGCAGGAAGTCCGGAGAGAGGGAGTGTGAGTGATCAGAGGAGTTATCTATAATCTAATCATCAGCCGATCAGTGTGGACTCAGAACTCACCAGTCTTCAGGTTTGACGGCGTCGGGGTCTCCGATGTACTCCGGCTCGTCGTCCAACCAGCCGTCTGGTTTCACTGCATCTTCATCTGGAACCTGAGCAGGAGCATCCTCATCCCTGCAAACACACAGAAGACTGATGTCAGACTGTCTCAGACTGATGTCAATCAAACATGTGACTACAAATGTCCTGTTCTTTCATCAGTACTTAATAGGGTATTTTTAAACCTGGGCTGTTTGTTCATATTCTGGTGTCTAAATGACTGTTTACACACCAGAATATGCACCTGATCACAGTAGGTCCACTAAAAGAGCTTGTTTGATCCACTGACAGGCTCAGAGTGTTATTCTAAGTGTGTGACAGCATCATGGAAAGGATCCCTACAGAGAGAGACCTGGAAGATCCTTTTGGTTTAACCACAAACAGCACACACACCAGACTACATTCACTAAAACAGGGATTTTAGAGAACAGGACACAGGAGCTGCTGGTCTGCTGCTGCCTCAATCAGTCAGTGTGTTTGTGTTGCGGGTGTTTTTACAGGGTTTGTTCTGATCCACCACAATATTGGTGTAACAGACAAAAACACAAACAAATCGAGGCAGCAGCTCCTGTGTACTTCAAGGTAAAATAGTAGCTTTTGTCAATGGAGTCTGGTGTTACAGTTGCCCTCTAAATTCAGTGATAGTTAACTCATTACCATATTAGAAATAGAAGAAATCTTATATTTTGTGTGACGTCACGTCAAAAAAACTCAATAGTCGTATTGTTATGTTTTCCTGGTTTCCGTGGTAACCAGCTGTGCGTACTGACCAGTCCTCGGGCTTGGTGGCGGTGGGATCCTGGATCTTGGGCCTCTCGTCCCAGTCCTCTGGCTTGTTGTCGTCGGGGTCCTCGATCTCAGCGGGGGGGTTCACAGCGGGGGTCATGTCCGTCAGCAGGCTGCCGCTGTTCACCACCATCTGGTCCACAAGGACCTCAAAGGTGTTGTCAGGGTTCAGCACTGGAGGGGGGGCGGGACAGGTGGGTTACATACCTGGACCATCAGTAATGCGTATGTCTCACCCAGCATGTACAGGTGTGTGTGTGTCTTACCAAGTGTGTAAAGGTGTGTTTTCTTGTCGGTGAAGTACGTCCTCAGGTCGGCGTCGGGCTTCTTGGAGTGTTTCTCTTCGTACTCTCCAGTTTTGGGGTTCTTGTGTCTGAAGATGAAGTGCAGCTTGTAATCCTCTCCACATTTGTCGGGTCCGAACATGATGGTGTACGGAGTTTTATCCACAAACTGGTCCTGAACACACACACACACACACACAGAGACCACGTTTAGTGTCCGTTTATTCATTCATTACCTCCAACTCAGATATCAAAGTGTGTAAAAATTGACCCCAACACCAACAGTCCAGTGTGAGGAAGAGGAGGGATCACTGAGAGGAAGGGTTAGGGTTAGGTGGAGCACTCTCTCCGTACAGATGAGCACCAAGTATGAAACTACGGTCCACTTTAAAAGATGCTAACTTGTAATTTAAAGCTCTAGCTGTGATCCTAATGAGAACGGTTATCTTGACAAAGTGTGAACACGCTCTGAATGTGCTGTTGGTGGACTGAAGCTACACACAGCTGGGAAACAGTACAACATACTGCAGATTCAGGGCCATAAAATATTACATCTCTGGAGAGGAATCTTTCCCCTTCTTCTTGTTAAGTTTCCAAATTGCAACTTATTTTGTCTTTTGTCTTAGAGAACAAATCAAAGGATACTTCATCTATTTTTAAACCTGGGCCTTTTATTGTACTGCATTTTTTGGTGTGTGAGTGACTGGTAGGTAGTAAAAGTGTTGGAACTGGTCCAGTAGATCACCTCAGCCAGCAGCCACCAAACGGGCTGCAATGGCTGCAACGTGATCCTTTGGGACAACTGCACCTGATCACAGTAGGTCCACTAAAAGAGCTTGTTTGATCCACTGACAGGCTCAGAGTGTTATTCTAAGTGTGTGACAGCATCATGGAAAGGATCCCTACAGAGAGAGACCTGGAAGATCCTTTTGGTTTAACCACAAACAGCACACACACCAGACTACATTCACTAAAACAGGGATTTTAGAGAACAGGACACAGGAGCTGCTGCTCTGCTGCTGCCTCCAGTTAGTCTGTGTTCTTGTGTTTTAAAGGGTTAGTTTGGATCCAACACACCATTTCTGTAACACTACTAAGAACTAAAGATGTTTATCAAGAAGGGATTGATTAATTTTGAGGCTGCAGTAGACCAGCAACTCCTGTCCTCTGAGGGGTAAAATTACTGTTTTTGTGAATGGAGTCTGGTGTGTTTGGTGGCTGCAGACTGAGGAAACCGATACCATGCATCCTCCAAGAGACTGAATGAAGCCCAAACAATCACATATCGGTTAAGTTCAGTAACAGCAGCCTGTACAGGTGTGTGTGTGTGTGTTGAGTCAAACTGACCAGGTCGAGTTCAGGAGTCTGACTCAGCAGCTTGACGTAGGCGCCTCCGCAGTCGATACCTGCCTGGAAGTTCACCTCGTACCTGAGCACACAGACAGAGGAATGAGGGTGATGAAGAGGCCCGACAGACACCTGCGACCACGAGGAGAGTGATGTCAGAGGCAGAGATCGTTCTTACTGGACAATCAGGGGCTTGCTGTCAAAGGTGAAAGGTCGCAGCAGCTGGGCTGAGATGGCGTGATGTTTGGCGCGAGACTTCAGGACCAGACCTTTATCACCAGGCAGCTTACTGTCCTTCATCTCCTCCACCTCCCATTTACCTGTTAATACATCATCATCATGTGTCACCTTAATCCAATCAGGTGTTCATCCTCAGGTGTTGTTGATGTGAACCTACCGTCATACTTGGCGATGTCCTCGTCGGTGTCTTCCTTCTTGGCGCTGGACACCACCCAGCTGGAACAGACAGACAGGTAGTTCAGTCACCAGCACACCTGGTTAGACACCCCCCCCCATGCACTTCAAGCAAAAATAGTATTAGATACTGAACAATTTTAGCGCACACACACACACTCACACACGGTTTTATTATTTTTTCACCTTTATTGCTGAAACACATTATTTGTGGCAGAATTACATGTTTGAATTAAAGTGGACATCAAGTCGATCGCCGCCCACAGAGGGAGGGGGCGATCAGAGTGGGGAGAGGAGAGAGAGAACCGGCAGCACAGCTAAGCTAACACAGCTAATAACCCTAACGCCCTGTGGTGGGAAGATCGGCTGGATGAAATCAGACTAAAAACCAGAGACAGTTTGCGTCCACATCTTTAGAAGAGACCCGACTTCATCTCAACGCTCCGGGTGAATCTACCGTTTCCGACTTAAAACAAGACGACAGTCATATAAACTATTCGATAATCATGACCCATCCCATGGTGTTGGCTCACAGTTCCCGTCTAAGATACAAGATATTCCTTTATTAGTCCCACGGCGGGGAAGTTTACACTAGAGCCAACTTTGCCATCTCTTTACAGGTGTGGCTCCTGGTTTTGGTTTTACATCCTTGACGCTCTGATTTTTAAAAATGGCGGTCACAAAGTTTTGTTTTGGCCTTTGTCGAACACACAAACGCAGACGAAAAGGTTGAGCTTCACTTTCTTTCTCAGCTGAGAACCAAATGAGACAGTCTGGCTGTAGAAGAGAAGCTGCCACACATTCACACCGACACCAGCACCAGACTGAAACATCAATAACACAAACAGAAATACTAACATATCTGCTTGTATAAAGTCTGTCCATTCCTCTGCATGCATTACCAAACGATACCAAAAAGTTACGGTACGAATTTAGTCCTAAAAAAAAATCCACAATGTGATTATTAGTAATATTAAAAAACCTAAAGTAACCTAAACCCTCTAACCACCATCAGCTTTACCACATATTCATTTAACTTTATTCTCTTCTACTTCTTTGTATTCGATTCTTTGGTCTTCCTGTAATTACAGACGCGGGATGCCAACACACGGCGTCTTAAACTTGTTGTATCCTGTAAATGTTTCAATAAAGTTGTCAAAAAAACAAAACAAAAAAAAGTCGAGTCAAGATGGTGGAAAAGAACAGAAACGGATTTATATTCATTCACTGTTAGTGGATCAGAACACGTGCAAACTTTTCTTCTTCTGTTGTCAGTTTTTGCGCCACGATTAAAAGGTCAAAGTGATTTATTTGTCCCTCGAGCAGCGATACAAACATAAGCTCATATAAATAATTCACTTACACACACAAAGTACAAATACGTTAGAACGACAAACACAAGTTCATAACAGGCTCATCAGCAGCCGTCTGAGGGTAAAAATATTATTCTTAATCTCAGCACGTCGCTACAGCCCCTGACGTACGCTCATCTTTCCTGTCTGAGATCTTTTGCCGTCTAAACACGAGGAAGCGGCTGCGATCGGGAGCCAGACCAGCAGGTCTCACGTCTCCCAAACACACCGAGGGAACGTTTTAAAGCAGCATCACTTTGATAAGTCGGCAGCTTTAACCACTCAGGCTGCGGAGAACGTGTGCTCACCCGTCAAGTGTCCCCCGGTCAAAAGACTCGGCGATGAAATGTTCCCCCATCGGCTCTGGAGCCTTGTAGGTCACCTGACAACACAGAGGAGGAGAGGAGGAGTGTTAATGAAGGAGAAACACACACACATTTCATCTGAAATCTGACTCCTGCTGATGATGCAGGCTTCTTCTACTGTAGTAATGCATGTATACATGTATTTCCAACGCTGCGGTCGAACTGGAGTTCAAGAGACTCACTTTTCAGACAGAAAACACACAGTCGGCTCTTTGTTCTCCTGCCAACCGCTTTACTTTCTATTTTACAGAATTCTGAATTAGCTGTTCACTATTAAAAGGTAATTTGGCTTTGAATTAAGCAGTTTAGATCTTAAAGCTCAAAGTTCAGTCTGACAGTAAAGGCTTTGATGTTGTTTCCGTCATCAAACTGGAGTTTGTTGTGTTTTCTTTATTTGTGGTTTCCAGTGTGACGGAGGTCAGTAGATCGGCTCACTGCTCCGTTATCACACTGGTTTGGATGGTTAATGAGTAACACTTCATGGGAAACATTAAATTAAAACTAGAGCCGATCAGTTTTTTCTGTTATCAGGGAGAAAAACATTTAAGTGAAGTCAGTTTCAGCTTCAGAGGCTTTTCAGCATATTTACAACAAGTAAAGAGAAGAGAAGAAAACTAGTTTAGTTGTTACAACACTTTTGGGCTGGTCATTAAAATCCATCTTCATTCAAATCATCTGATCTCAATTTATAAAATCCCAAAAAGGATCTTTTAAATAGATGCCATTGTTGTTTTGTGCAGACTTGCGACATTTTAACGTCACTTACTGAAACATTTTAAAGGGTTAGTTTGGCTCCAACATAATACTTGTAACAAACTGAAGGGGTCTCCGCTGTTCTGTGAGGTAAATGGAGTCTGGTTTGTGTGTGCAGAGAGCGATAGAGGCTCTGATTATTCTGATCCCTTCAGAGAGACCTGGAAGATCCTTTTGGTTTAACCACAAACAGTCGTTCTATCGCTCTCTGCACACACACCAGACTACATTCATAAAAACAGGGATCTTAGAGAACAGAACACAGGAGCTGCTGGTCTGCTGCTGCCTCCATTAGTTAGTGTGTTTGTGTTATTTTGTGACTTGGGTGTTTTAAAGGGTTAGTTCAGATCCAACACAATATTTGTTTAACACACAATATCACAAACAAACTAAACAATGGAGGCAACAGTAGACCAGCAACTCCTGTGTTCTGTGACATAAAATTACTGTTTTTGTGAATGGAGTCTGGTGTGTAAATTGTCCCAAAGGATTACATTGCAGCCCGTTTGGTGGCTGCTGGCTGAGGTGATCTACTGGACCAGTTTACCATTTGTGAACCATTTACACACCTGTCAGTCAATGCATAAACAGGGCCCAGGTTTAAAAACACTGGATTCTCCTTTAAGTTCCCAACAAATCTAACATTTCTGACTATTTGCTCACAGAAGAGAAACCGTTTCACGCTTGCACTCTTACCTTCGGTGTCGGAGGAGTTTTAGGAGCAGGTGGAGCTTCATCCTGCATGTCCCCCTCCAGCTCCTCCTCCTCCTCCTCAGCGCCAGCCAAACCCAGATCCAGTTCGTCCTCCACGTCCACGTCGTCACCCAGACTGTCCTCAATCAGGTCCTCAGCCCGAGAGACAGGGGCCAAAGCGAGGCAGAGGAGGCCCGCCGCCAGAAGAACAAACAACCCGACCCTCTGATCCATAGTCTGCAGAGAGGAAGAGGAGGAGGAGGAGGAGAGGGTGAGCACATCTGTTCCAGCTCTTAGCCTTGATGTTTGTTTTTACTCTCACCAGGACGCCGTTCTTCAAACTCAGGCTGTCACGCCGTTTTCAGGCTAAAATAACCGTGTTCGCTCTCAGTGAGAACATTCGGGTCTCTGGACGCCGTCTGACGGTCGATCCAACTCATCTTTAAACACCAGCACGCTCTTATTTTGAAACTAAGGCAAACATTAGTGGAGAGTTGAAACCGTGAGCAGCTTTCCTGTGATTGGCCGAGTGCCGATCATGTGAGGTAGGAATGTTGGTGGCCCTCCCAGCATGCACTGGGGCAACAGATCTGATTTTCTGTGTCTTCCTGCTTTGTTACAGCCATTTTGTTTTTACATCTCACCACAATGATTGATTGAACCTTTGATCAGTTAATTATATACGTATATATTTCCATTATATGTGATCAGACTATTATTTTTACTTTTACTTTGTTTATTCTAATCCATTTTACTTTATTGTTAGATTATTTCATTTCTATTATTTACTACTACGGCTGCTGTGAAAATAAAAATTATAATCCTTTAAAAAAAAAAAAAAAGGTTTTAATTGCACAAACAGTTTTTAGTTAATAGTTTAATAAGCTTCAGTGCTCAAAAGCCCATTTTAATGTCAAGTTAAATCCTTTAATGTTTTTTTTTTCTGCCTTCTTTACAGAATCAGTGACACCTTTTAAACCCGTTCTCAAAACTCCCCTTTTTAAAATCCAGCACACTGTTTTAATTGTGACTATTTTATAATTTGTATTTTCTGATTTTATTCGCCTCAGTGCTGAAACATTTTAATCCTGGTTATAATATAGTTTAATGACATTACTGTATGTTTTAATATGTTAAAGACACCTCGTCATTATTATGAAACTATAGTTGTTATAATCACACCAGCGGGTCAAATGTTAGAATAACCTGCTTCATTCACTTTATATCAATATTTTTTATTGCACCTGATAAAAACGTTTGTTTTGATCCAATTAATTAACTATAGTCAATAAAATGCACTCGTTGCTATGACGACGGTTTCAGATTAATTAAAAAAAAAAAAAAAAAAAAAAAATCAGCTTCAATCCAGACTGGGGACAAATTTTTGACGTTTATAATCTGGCGACCGGCCAGCAGGACGCACTCGAGTTGTATTGATGATGGATTGGCGATCTATCAGTTGATATCTGGTCACACTCTGCTGCATGTTAAAGACTCTGCTCTTCATACGAACCAGAGACAAACATCCTGCTGCGTCCCTTCATCACACACACACACGGTTGTGAACCAGCGTTGCCCTGGCACCCATCCATCGCCATGGTGACTATCCAGCACCCACAGGACACCGTAAAGCTTAATGAGATTACACCCCGTGGGATCGCAACACACACGGAAAATTTACTGTGAACATAAACACTGTGGAGTCTGTAGAGACGGCAGGATACTCATCACACACACACACACACACACACACACACACACACACACACACACACACACACACACACACACACACACACACACACACACACACACACACACACACACACACACACACACACACACACACACACACACACACACACACACACACACACACACACACACACACACACACACACACACACACACACACACACACACACACACACACACACACACACACACACACACACACACACACACACACACACACACACACCTGTATTTACCTGTAAACAGCACGTTCACACACCACTGAGACGTCTAAATGGAGCATTTCAGGGTCGACTTGTGTTTATTTTCCGACCGTCAACGTCACATTTTATGAACAAACCACCAACAGAAGAAAATAAATCACCTTCATCTTCGTCCTTCTTCATCTTTCTGTCTTTTAAAGTCACTACAGCGACACAAACAACCACTTATTTCTCCTGAATAAACTCAAGACGGCTCCTACTGGTTCTAGTATAACGTGCTCTTTATCCATCTGTGCACACGTTTTGATATTTCCTCCAGTTTTTATTTATTTCTCAGCTCCATTTGGGCCTTTTATGCTACTGACGTCCCTTTTCTTGCTGCTGACATTAACCCGTACAGCCCTCAGGTCCACACGTGCTTAATCAATAACCTTGATTTGATTTTACAGTCACAGAATCCAATGAGACACAACAGAACTGCAGATGTCAGACAAAAGGCTCCGTGTTATTGTGACCACCAGCAGCTCAAAGCCCATTTTCAGGACAGAAGTCATTTAAATTGTGCATTTTTTAATTTACATTTTCTTCAATATTGTTTCACTTAGATCATCCATTTTATTTATATTGTGCAAAAGTAAGATATGTCAAGTCTTTCTTTTAAAATATTTTTCACTTCAACACTAATTATCTCTTTCTTGGGACATTTTTTAATGTTTTAATAGAAAAATCTAATCTAATCTAAAGCTCAGATATATCAAATATTTACTTTATTATCCACATTCAGCTTCCAAAACTTTGTTACCTAAAAAAAACAAAACTGGGTTTTATATTCTTATATTACGCATTTTATTTTCCCTTTTTTTATCCAACTTCTGGGTTTTACTTTCATCTAATGTGACATTGATGCTTCTTTATCATGTTTTTATGTCTGTTTCATGTGAAGCTCTTTTGAACAGAACATTTCTCACAACAAACGAAGCTCAAATTAAAGTTTATTATTCATTTTATAGCCTGTTGAGCCCATCAGGTCTTTATTTAGCTAAATGAGGGAAGCGGCTGAAGTAGAGCAGCGGCCGATTGTCCCGACGGAGCGTCGGTGGAGTCAAATAAAGTCTTGGCAGCTGTGATCAGTGTGTGGATGCGGTTCTGCTTCACCAGACCAGCTATGGTGACAGAAACAGTGCAGAGGTGGGATGAGCTCACATCTACCTGCTCAGAGCGTAATCTCAGCCAACGCCAAACATGCTGCTAATGCGCTCAGCTAAGAGAAGGCATCAGCTTTGTTTTCCTCGCCTTAACGTGAAAATACGACGATTAACGGTATGAAAACTGGCCCAAGCAGACTTCTGGACGGCTGCGGGCGGATGAATATCATCTCCATTTGTAAACGAGACAATAACACCTGATCCTGCACTTCTGTGGTCGTCAGCTGAGCGTGTTAACTCAACAGACTGCCATGCTAATCAGATTAACCTGCAGCAGGATTAGCATGCCTGGCTAACAGCCCCGCACTGACACAGCGGGCGTGACCACCGGCATTAGCTGTTAGCTTAGCATCAAAGCCGTCTGGTCTGGCCGGCGCCCACATGGCGTTTGAATTAATTAGCAGCAAAGCCACATTATAACCTGCACAGCGGCTCGACGTGGTGGAAAGGTTTCCTTTAAAACATATAACTGAGCACCGGGAGAAGCTGAGACATGAATAGGCAGATCAATCAGATCAATCAGTAGAACATTCATCTGCAGCCATTCTGATAATTAAACAATCATTTGAGTCTTTTCTAGTTTATATCATTATAAACGGAATACTTTGGGGTATTAGACTGTCTCAGACATTTAAAGACGTCACCATGGGCTCTGGGAAATGCATTTAAAAACAATTATACGATTAATAATCCAGAAAATCATAAACAGATCATAAAAATACTTGTTAATCGCAGTCCAACACTTCCCAGAAGTTTCTGATCTTTACAAAGTTCTTCAAACTGGTCTTGGTGTGTTTTTGTCCAAATAAGATTGATCATCATCATTCCAAGTGATGTGAATGAATCAGCCTGTGAAGCTTTCCGGCAGTAATCTATATAAACAGTAATTTAATCTCACAGAACACAGCTGATCTACTGCTGCCTCCATCGGTCTTAAAGACACCAGACTCCACTGAGAAATACCCGAATATTACTTTGAGAGATGCTAGTCTGGCTGCTCTGAAGTCACACAAATAAATGAACTGATCGAGGCAGCCATAGATGAGCCACTCCTGTGTTCTGCAAGGTAAAATGAAAAATGTTTTTGTCAATGGAGTCTGGTGGCTTTGAAACAAACTCAGGCTGCCATCTACAGTAAGTAATACACTGACTATGGAGACAGACCTCACAGGACCACCCTTCAGATAATCTGAACTGTCCCTTTAACTCTTTACTACCTCCTGTCATAACAGTTTGGAGCTCCATGGCAGAGACGAACACCAACACCAGTCTTCCTACATCCCGGGGCCGTAATAGCTTTTTGAGGAGCTCTGATTGGATGATAAAACCGCAGCCTCTCTTAATCGGTCCGGTGAAACCAGCTGAAGTTGCTTTTCTCCGCCCAGACTGACAGCAGCAGCCGAGGCCTGGAGTTACACTCAGTCAGTTAATCTGATCTTAAAGTCCGTTTAGCCTGCAGGACATCTGCTGCTGCTCTGATTCAGCGTCTGATAACGACTCTGGTTTCTAACTGGGTTTGATCAGGAAACACAGACTGGACTGTGTCTGCGGCACCGAATATGGAAAAACATTCATGTAAGGACGCCGCAAACATTTATTTTACAAATGTGTTTAGTCTATGAAACATATAGAAAGTGGAAAAAAAATCCATTGAAGCTTCCTGGAGTCCAAACGACTGTCTAAAACAAAGTTATTCAGACTGAAATCTAAAAACTAAATCTCTAAATTAATCTACTACAAACTGGCACCAATGTTCATTCACAATGTGGATTTATTCTGACTAATTCTAGACTTTATTTCAGGATGAAGGAGGAACATTAGAAGTGCCTCTGTTTGATAATTACTAATCAAGCAGGAAAATTAGTTATTAATCCTTTTTATTGAACTAGAATGAAAACAGACACGTAAGTTCTGAATACCTGCTTTAAGTTTTTCAGAGTTTAACAGATAAACTGAATTTAAACCTTTTTAATTTAAACCAAAATGTGAGCCGACAGTCACAATATCTACTGTTTAAGTGACCAAACACTCGGCATTTAATTTTGGCTGAGTTCTTCTCCGACTTTCTGTTTGGACCATATTGAAAGGATAACTTCGGTATTTTTAACCCCGAGTCTTCGAAACGGCCACCCAACAGGCTGCACCTGATCACAGTAGGTCCACTAAAAGAGCTTGTTTGATCCACTGACAGGCTCAGAGTGTTATTCTAAGTGTGTGACAGCATCATGGAAAGGATCCCTACAAGCACTTTTAGTGGACCTACTGGATCTACTGGACCAATTCCAACACTTTTAGTACCTACCAGACATTTAGACACCAGAATATGCAGCTAGGGCCCAGAACCTTTTAAAATAATGACACATCTTGTGAGCAGCTTCACTTCATTAAACAGCAGAATGAGCCTCCATCAGGCTGCATGAGTTAACCTGACAGTGGACGGACAGGACGGGCAGGTTACTCTTTAAACAGAAATAAACATGGAGGAGCTCTCAGCCTTTAACTCACGTTTAAAACATCCCACCATGTTAAAATCGATGTGGCGTTTTCATCCTAAAGCGCTACTCATGTGACTAAATAGGAGAATGAATGGATTTTCTAAGAATTTCAGAAGAAGAATTATTAAATGTGTCGTTACTGAGCAGAAAACAGGTTTTAGTTTCATGTTGAGACGTTTCATGAGGCTCATAAACACATTTAAACTGCTTATTCATGTATAAAAAGTTCATTTACTGATTTCAGGCCTCACTGAGATCCATTAAAAACAAAACGGATCAATGTTCTCTGCTTTTTTTATTGTGTTAAATGAGATCACAAGTCATCAAACCTGCAGATCTACAGACTTTTAACTCTTTAGCTTATTTGGTTATCTGGTACTGACTGTGGTCCAACTGGTTTTATGTTAAATGAAGATTGTGGTTCATCTTTTACTGATTTTTAAGTAAGAATTCTTAAAACTTGTAAATTAAAAAACTTTAACTAAACTCAGGGTTCCTGCACGTTTTTTTTTTCGCTGTGGTAAATGAAATGTATGTATGAGGGCTCTGTCCCACTTATTTTATCTCTTTACCTAAAAAGTGAACCATTTAGTCACAAGGTGATTTTTTTATATTAACACAATTAGAAATTCAAGCACTTTCTTCAAAATCTTTCAAACTTTGAAAACGCCAGATTAAAATTCAAGCATTTTCAGGGATTCCCAGCACCCGTACGGTGCCTGGAAACGTCCCCTCGACTCCAGAAACTAATGTGAGGTTAATGTGGGGGGTGGGGGGGCGGTGGGCAGCGCCTGCAGGGCCGCTTTCTGTCCGAATGCCTTCAGGTCAGAGCGGGTGGCGGTCCGACACGCCACATGGCATCCTGGGAGGAACCTGCAGGCTGAACCAGTCGGGCTGCTTCACCCGAGACTGGATCCCAACGCGGAGTCCTGAATGGAACCACACGGGGGCTCGTTACAGCCCGTTTTCTACCAGCAGCCTGGTTCTGACGAGGTTATAACGTCTCACTTACTGACGCAGAATGCTCAGCAAAAATATAAACAGATTTGTCAATAAATAATCAATAGTTACCAGCAGGCACACAGTCGGCCATATTTTGAGGGTGTAAAGAGAGGTATTAATTGTCATAAATAAAAATGTGGGAGATGTTATTTATTTTATTAACTATTCATGAGCACTTACATAAAATCTGAACAAGCTTCATCAATTTAAGCAGCGTCTCATTTATTATAACACATATTAGTTTGATTCAAAGCTTCACTGAACTCATGATGTTTACAGTGAAATATATTAAATGTTATTTAAAGGGGAAACTATTAAAAGCTGACACCAGGAAATATCTTGCTGTCTACTTTTATTGTCTATTTAACTGCTATTTTTAAGTCATGTTTTGTTTTTAAAATCATTCCTTTGATTTTTATCTGTGAAGCACTTTGGGCTGTTGGAAAGGGCTATATAAATACATTTTGATTGATTGATTGAGCATCAGCAACCAAAATATCAACACTGTCTCATGATGCAGCTTCACCAGTTTGCTGCTTTTCTCAGTTTTACCTCATTTAACTGGACATCTTTGTGTTCCTGACTGAAAACACATCACACACTTCACTTTATTATATATTCACAACGTTTCCTCCGTTTAACAGTGAATGATTAATCAAGATTACTAATTGACCGCTTGAAAATAATCATTGGTTGGAGCCCCAGACCTTTAGTGTGGCATTTTCACACGTTTTAGCCTCTCCTGTAGAATTAAAATCAGGTTGAGTGTTTGGATATTTTGGTTGTAAAACTCTGGTTTGCAGTGCTGGAGCCTGGTGGAGTTAGCATGCTAGCTGACCCCTGACACACGCTCATTCATTAGTTTTTTACAGCCTGCCCGCTGCACCGCCTCCTCTTTAAAATTAAGCTGACATTTATGTTTTTTAAATCATTTCACTGAGCTCTTTCAGATGCCCTCACAGCTAAAACGTTTTTCCGCTACGGACACGGTTGACTCGGCTGGCTTAGCTTAGCTTAGCTTAGCATAGCATAGTTTAGCTCTGCGATGCTTCTTACGAAACAACAGCCAGGGTGGGCGCAGGGCCGGATAAACATCAGCTTTTAATGTAACGGAACACACACAGGCTGAGTTTTAGCCACAGAAACAGAAGCCTTTGTGGGATTTGTCGTTAAATATTTCATTATGAGTAAATTAAGTGTTACTAAAGGCCAACGCAGCAGGCTAACTAGCTAACTGGCTAGCTGAATTCACCTGTAGTTAATTAGCCCCAGTTAGCCACTCAGCCCAAAGCTAACAGCATGCTGGAGAAACGGAACGTCATTCTAACGGCCAAAAGCAAACATTGTCTGCATAATTAGTGTACGGACAGTATAAATAAACCGACATTTCCCAGAAAACACTACAATCCCGCTGTGTTGCCCGGTAAAAAGTGACATTTATCGGTCTCTTTACTCACCTCCGGCTCGCCGATGTGACCGCCTGGGAACTACTGAGGAGGATCACGTGGGATATTGGAAGGCAGAATCCGCCTCCCGCCGTCGCTGATTGGCTGACGAGGACGAATATTTGACGTTTCCTGTCAACTGTCAACAGCTGATTGGTCGGAGGAGAATCTCGTTTGAACTGGACATGTGCCCGCCCCCTGGAGCTGAACCTCGTGGACAGCGATGATTGGTCGAGCCGTGAGGGGAAGTGTGCGCTGATTGGCTGGAGTCAGTCTGATGAAAAGGTCCCGCTGGCCGAGATTGAAGCGGATTTTATTCTAAAACAGGCAGATTAAAGTGTTTTAATCACAATAAACCGCCTCATATAGAGATTATATGAAGCAGAACTAACACATTTATCATCTAACATCTTTGTGTTTTGTGGTTTATCTGCATATATACATATATATATATATACACACATAGATATACATATATATATACACACACACACACACACACACACATATATATATATATATATATATATACACACATATATATACATATATATATATATACACACACACACACACACATATATATATATATATATATATAGTCAGTATATCACATAAATAAATGAATATATAAATAGGACATGTAGCCTTATCATTGAGCATTATTAGTTTTACTGATAGCTGAAAGTATTACTATTAAACTACTAAGTAGATGTTCAGTCTTATTGTAGTTTAAGAGTACTGTTACTACTGTAGTATTGCAGTACAGACAGTGCTGATAGTACTGATACTGCAGTACTGTTACTACTGATACTGCAGTACAGTTATTACTGTTAATGCATTACTACAGGACATTCAGAATACTGCTGTACTGACACTACTGGTACTGCATACTACATGTAGCTGAGAATACTACACACTATTACTACTGATACTCATGAAATACTTGTGTACTTTTACAACTGACACGTTTCCTTAAACAGGATTTAGAACGTAGGACTGTAGGAGTATTTTTACTTTGTTGTATTGGTACTTTTACTTACAATCTGAGTACTTCTTCCTTCCTCATTTATTCAGTTACTCTCAGGAGGAAAATAAATGAAGTATTTTTCCTAAAATGGACGAATCACATCCATGAATGTTTTCATATTCTCTTTCTGAGCAGATCAACACCCCCAAACATCTTCTCTGTGCTTTAATTTGTTTTTTAATCATCTGTCAACTATTTATTTATTCTTTTTTTTTGCCCCTTTCTATGTAAAATACTGAAATGTTACTTGGATTGAAGTCATCTGGAAAACTTTTGTTAAAACTACGTGGACTACTCCTTTAATTCTCCCAGTCATGTGATCTGCGTCTAAACAACAGGCTGCTTTTGTTCCTTTTATTCACTCTGATGAACCAGAAAGCTGTTTTTCAAACCTCCTCTTTTACATTTTCACTGAAGCCGCTCCACTCTGTTATTTTCTGTGTGATTTTCAGGGCCTTTATTTTGAAAACCACATTTTTTAAGGCCACTCGGGGTCACTTTTATTTCCTGTCATCTTATTTTTCTTTTATGCATCAAAGTGTGATAAGTCAGACTGATGTTGCTATTTCATCTTTTTTTTTTTGGGATCAAACCTGATGACATTCACTGAAATCTGCAACCTCTCATCTCAAACCCCCACGAAAAAAAGAAAAAGATTAAAAAACATAACTATGAAATTCATTTTGAACCAGAACACCGAAAGAAACCTGCATCCAGAAAAGGACAAATCATTTAAATTTCTGCCTTTATTACAATTCACAGATTGGATAGATCATTTAAATAGAGTTTATCTAAAGGATACAAAACACGAGGTTATAGCAATGCATTCCAGTGCATCTTACAGACACAAGAAGAAGAAGTCAGGACGTTTTCCTGAAGCTTGAAGACGCTCGCTTCACTTCTGAAAAACTGAAGTTCTGTTCGGGCTGTTTGCCATCTGAACCCCCAAATGAATTAATAAAAATTGTGAAATGGAAAAAATGTACATTTCCCCCGTCGTGGGACTAATAAGGGAATAATATCTTATCTTGAATGAATGAATGGATAACTCTGGTATTTTAAAACCTGGGCCCTATTTGTACATATTTTGTACGAGTATTAGTCTAAATGCCTGGTATGTACAATCAGAAATAGATAGAATCAGAAATTATAGCGCTCTCTTCAAACACACCAGACTCCATAGACAAAAACAGTAATTTTAACTTAAAAACACAGGAGTTCACAGGAGTCCACTGCTGTCTTGATTGGTTAGTTTGTCTGTATTTATGTGTGAGTTTGGTGTTTTAAAGGGTCCGTACAATCTGAACCAAAGTCACACAGTGACAAAAACAAACTACATAATCAAGTCAGCGGTAGAACATCAACTGTGTTCTGTGAGGTAAAATTGCTTTTTTTGTCAATGGAGTCTGGTGTGTTTAAAGAGAGTGCTGTAACAGCTGTTTCTGTTTGTACCTGCCAGTCATTTACACTCCAGAATATGTACAATTAGGGCCCAGGTTTAAAAATGCCGAAGTTACCCTTTAATGTGCAGCCTCCACTCTTCTGGGTCCAGGTTTTCCTCCAGATGCTGAACACGTGTTTTTGGCTCCAGCTCCAGAGGCCCAAAGCTCTCCCACACCAAACTTAACTTCTTTATGGAGCCGTTTTACGTCGCATTGAAACGGAGAAAAGACACAAACTGTTGGCACAAAGATGGAAGAAGAGAGTCGTCTAAAACATCTTCATCACTGACAGATGCAGACCAGAAGAACACCAGAGCGTCTGGATGTACTTCTGACCGTGTGATGAACATCTAAGATCCGGATCAAACTGGAATAAATCCACTCGGTCCACAGTGGGAGTCTGGAGCAGACGAGGACTGAACTCATCATGTAAAAGAACGATTTTAAGCGACAGAAGAGGCCGATTAAGAGGCGAGAGAACAAATAATGAACAGGACAGAAGTCTGAGGAGTATTTGTCAGAAATGTTCTCCTTCAGCATGAAGACGAACTCTCAGCATCTGATCAGAGAAACGAAACTTAAACTGATGGAGAGTTTTATCATTTATTCTATTGATCACTGAAGGCGACGACTGACAGTGAAGCAACGGAAGGAAAACAACAACAACCTGTTTTCACACTGCAGAGTACTACAGAGTACTGCAGAGTACTGCAGAATACTACAGAGTACTGCAGAGTACTGCAGAGTACTGCAGAGTACTGCAGAATACTACAGAGTACTGCAGAGTACTGCAGAATACTACAGAGTACTGCAGAGTACTGCAGAGTACTGCAGAGTACTGCAGAATACTACAGAGTACTGCAGAGTACTGCAGAGTACTGCAGAGTACTGCAGAATACTACAGAGTACTGCAGAATACTACAGAGTACTGCAGAGTACTGCAGAGTACTGCAGAATACTACAGAGTACTGCAGAGTACTGCAGAGTACTGCAGAGTACTGCAGAATACTACAGAGTACTGCAGAGTACTACAGAGTACTGCAGAGTACTGCAGAGTACTGCAGAGTACTGCAGAATACTACAGAGTACTGCAGAGTACTGCAGAGTACTGCAGAGTACTGCAGAATACTACAGAGTACTGCAGAGTACTACAGAGTACTGCAGAGTACTGCAGAGTACTACAGAGTATTGCAAAGTACTGCAGAATACTACACGGTACTACAGAGCACTGCAGCATTCTACACAGTACTACAGAGTATTACAGAGTACCACACACAACTAAAGAATACATTAGAGTACATCAGAGTACTACAAAGTACTGTAGATTTCATTGGAGTACAACAAAGTACATTATACTGCTGTGAAGTACTGTAGAGTACATTAGAGTACTGTAGTGGTACTATGCAGCACTGTGTAGTACTGTAGTAGTGTATAGTGGTACTGTAATGGTACACTCTAGTACTGTGTGGTAATGTAGTTGTGCTGTAGTAGTACTCTGTAGTATCGTAGTAATATTGTAATAGTACTCTGTAGTGCTGTGTAGTACTGTAGTAAAACAGATTAGTACTGCTGTATTTACTACTGTATTACAGTACTACTGCAGTGGTAGCGCAGTAGTACTGTACTAGTACTGTGGTAGTACTGAAATAGTACTGGAGTAATACAGTAGTAGTAGTGTAGTAGTACTGCAGGAGTACAGTAGTAGTACTGTAGTAGTAGTACTGTAATACCACAGTAGTACTGTAGTAATACAGTAGTAGTACAGCAGTAATACAGTAGTAGTACTGCAGTAGTACCACAGTAGTACTCTTAGACTGTTAACTTAAAGTAAAACAACTTTTAAAGACGTTGTTAAAAACTCCATCAGTAGTTTGAAGCCTCAAAGAAGTCAGAGGGTCAGAGGTCGCAGCAAAGGATTGTGGGTATGAGCGTTGGTCCAGGGCTCGTTCTATGTGTGTGGGGGGGGGGCAGCAGTCTCTTTAAGGCAAACCGCTCACCGGGGGGGGGGGGGGGGGAGCAGCCTCACACACACTGACCGTTGGGGGGGGGGTACACTGGGGGAGGTGTCGGTAGAAAGGTCCGGACCAGCGTCTGCACATAGAAAGAGGCCTTTGAGTCATTTAGAAGCAGCAGTTTGATCCTCAGAGGAGGTCCTCAGTGTTTGAACGCCTACCTACGGTATGTACACATAAATACAGGCTCCGGAGGGGAGCGCTCCGCCCGCTCCGCCCGCTCCGCCCGCCACACGGACTTCATCTCTCCGTGTGACCTCTGAGTTCACGCTCTCGCCTGTTCAGCCCCGCAGCGGCGAGGTCCGGCCAGACGGCGGCGCTGTGGCACCGCGGTGGGGATCTGGAGAGCAGGACTGGAGCAGGACGGCAGCCGACGGGCCTCCGGTGGGCTCGGCTGAACGCTGGGAGGTGCTGAGGTATCACTGAGGGGGGAGAGGAGCTTCACTCTGCTTTCTTTATGAAGATCTGAGAGGAACCAGAACCAGAACACACACAGTCAAATGATCGGCCCTGCACATTATCTCTCTCTCTCTCTTAAACACACCAGACTCCATTCACAAAAACAGTGATTTTATAAGAGAGGTAGTAGTCTTCTGCTGTCTGAGTTCATAAGTTTGTATCTGTTATTGTGAGACTTTGGGTGTTTCAAAGGGTGAGTTCAGAACCAACACAATATTTTTTAACACACAAAAACACAAACAAACTATCTAATCCAGACAGCAGTAGACCAGCAACTCCTACGTCCTGTGAGCTAAAATTACTGTTTTTGTGAATGGAGTCTGGTGGCTTTTTAACCAAGCTGTTGAACGGCTATTTCTGATTGAACAAAAAGGATCTTACAGATATATATACAGCTGTTATATCGCTCTCTTCAAACACACCAGACCCCATTCACAAAAACACTAGTTTTACTTCATGGAACACAGAAGATGCTGCAAAAGGACTCCTGTGTTCTGTGAGGTAAAATTATTTTTGTCTTTTTTCTGGTTAAACAAAAAGGATCTTACAGATATATCTCTGTAGGGATCCTCTCTAAAGGGTTAGTGTGGATCCAACACAATAAGACAAGCAAACTTAATTATGGAGGCAGCACTAGTCTACCAACTCCTGTGCTCTGTCAGGTAAAATTACTGTTTTTCTCAATGGAGTTTGGTGTGTTTGAAGATAATGATCCAACAGCTGTTTGTGGTTTCCAAATCCAAAATATGTACAAATTTGGCTCAAGCCAAAAAGGCTGGAAAACGGTGGATTTATCTTTAACAATGTGTTGTATTTTACACGCTTGTTTATCTATTGGGCCAAAAAGCTGTCTGATAAATGTAGTGGAGCAGAAATGACAGTATTTCCCTCTGAGATGTCGTGTGGTGGAGGAGTAAAGCAGCATAAAATGGAAATAAGCAGCTAAAGTACCTTAAAATTGTTGAGTAAACGGACTTAGCTGTGAATGATCCAGTCTGGACCAGTGTGGCCACACAGACGGGTGGTTTATGAGCCCGTTAGAGCGGGAATGATGCTGATTTTTAAATAGTTCATGTCATCTGGATATTTTTGGAATCAATTTCATGCTTTCTTTTATTTTTTAAATATTCAGTGTTTCCTGCAGAAATGTTCTGGATGTCAGGATTAAAAAGCCTCTCTAAACCCCCCAGTTAATGCATTCTTTAACGGGTTAACACGGAGAGACTTTCCCCTCACAGAGGTCAGAGGTCAACCTTCAGGCTCTCCTAGAATCTCCCTCACAAACTCAGATTATCAAGGATGCCAGGGATGACTTGGGCCCTCCCCCCACTAAATCCTGGAGCAGACCTGGAGTCCTCCTTGAAGTCCCCAGGAGTCCCTTCAAGGAAACCCTGAACAACTGATCATTAAGAGGTCAGATAAACCTGGAAGATCCTTTTCTTGCCGCTCTCTGCAGACACACCAGACTACATTAAAAAAAATGCTAATTTTACCTCACAGAACACACTAGAGCTGCTCACACAATAACAGAAACAAACAAACCTATGGAGGCTAAATCGAAGTCAAAGTAGGTCCAGAGTGTTATTCTAAGTGTGTGACAGCATCATGGAAAGGATCCCTACAGAGAGAGATCTGGAAGATCCTTTTGGTTTAACCACAAACAGCCGTTCTATTGCTCTCTGCACACACACCAGACTACATTCATAAAAGTGCTCATTTTACCTCGTTGTTATTGTGTGCTACACAAACGTTGTCTTGCACCTAAACTAACCCTTTAAAACACCAAAGTTCTGGACCTGGAAGATCCTTTTGGTTTGACCACAGCGTTTATGAGTTATTGTGGGTCAGACTGGTTTTAATCTGGTCCTTGGTGGTCTCACCTCGCTGAGGATCACCCAGACCGGAGAGTCCGTCATCACTGAGAGACGCATGGCCTCCAGGGGCCCGAAGGTGGCGTCCACCTCTCCCTCTGCGATCCCGTTCTGGAAGCTTCCTGGAAGAGATGAAGATCAATAGGATCAATAGCAGATCTGAAGGGACGTGAGATGTTCGCTGACTCTCAGGAGCGCTCTCTGTGTTATCTGCTGAGGAAGGGCTTTTCTTCTGGTTACTTCCATTTCCCAGAATGCCTTGGGACCACTTTTTAAAGCTCATGCTCATCTACACAACTTCCACTTTAGGACTTATTGGTTGGTATTGATGATATTTATTGGGTGATTGTAAATGTTTTTGTTTTGTTATTAATGTGGTTGTTTGGTCCAAATCATCATCAGCAATTTAATTTCCCTTAATGATGCATTTTTGTTTCCACTTATCTTGTCGAAGCCAAAATTAAACGTCTGACACAGCTCTAATTAAACTAAACTAAAATAAACTAATTTCAGGTAAATTTAATTAAACTAGACTGCTGTTAAAAGTCAAGACTGAACATTTAAGGACTTTTATCAGGTATCTTTTTGTATTAAAACTACAGGCTTTCTAAATTCAGTCAAATCTAAATAAAAACACCCCATATTTATCATATATCCATCATATATAATTGGAAAGGATCCCTACAGAGAGAGACCTGGAAGATCCTTTTGGTTTAACCACAAACAGCCTTCACACACACCAGACTACATTCATAAAAACAGAGATTTTACCTCGCAGAACAAAGCAGTTGCAGGTCTACTGCTGCCTCGGTCAGGGAGTTTGTTTGACTTATTGTGTGTTGTACAAATATTGTATTGGATTTGAAATAAGCTTTTAAAAACACCAAAGTCACACAATAACACGAACAAATGAACCGATCGAGGCAGCAGCAGACCAGAAACTCCTGTGTTCTGTGAGCTAAAATTACTGTTTTTGTAAATGGAGTCTGGTGGCTTTGAACCAAGCTGTTTAAACGGCTCTTATGTCGCTCTCTTCAAACACACCAGACTCCATTGACAAAAACAGTAATTTTACCTCACAGAGCACAGGAGCTGCTGCCTCGATCGGTTTGTTTGTTTGTGTTATTGTGACACGTTTGGTGTTTTTGAGGGTTAATTCGAAAGTTCTTTGGCTCCAACAATATTCACGAACTCCTATAAAACAATTGATCCCTAAAATGTCCTTAACTTTGTCATTAAAGACGATCAATCCATTTAAAAAGAACAGAAGAAAACAGGTTCTGGAGGGATTTGGTCTTGGTTTATTATTTAATTATTCAACTGTTGATGGAAGTTGAGTAATTAAGGTTTTTTTAAATGCTTTTTGTGCACATTTACATGGTTGTTAATGGTTATTAAGATCCATTACATCCAGCCAAAGTCCATTATCTGACCCCGGCGGTTCAGCCATGGTTTCCTCACTGCACGACTGTTGCTTTTTGTTCTTATCCGTGCGTTCATCTGTCTCCATCAGAAGCCATCTGGCCTCCCGCCGATGTTCGGCCTTATTTCGGCTCAGCGACGGTTGGTTTTGGTGTGACTGCACCTCAACAGAGCAATAATCCCTCAGAGGATTTATTCACCAGGATTATCGTGCTGGCAGCGATGCTTCCAGGTACGAGCGTGACCGTAATCCAACAAAGAGCAGCGTCTGGTGCGTGTGTGTGTTATTGTTTACCACAGAGTATTATCTGTTATCATTATGGGTATTATTATGGCTTTCATTCAATATCCAGCGACACGTGTACGACTGCCTGGGAGCTTTTCTCAGAACCAGAGACAGACAATGAATAAATAAAGACGCTCAAAAACGAAGCAGAATCAGACACAGACGTGTGGAGTGGTGTCGGAAAGTCACTCAAGACATTTACTTCTTTATACTACAGCACTTATTACTTATTATTCTGCACTTAAATACAGTTTTAAGGGAATTAAAATGCTTAAGTGTCTCAATTATCTGCTGTTTTCTACTTCTACTTTTTACTTCATTGCATTATTAGATTACTTCAATTATTAACAGATTTTTAAAACAAAATATACTCAACAAATAACTGATCAGTCTAATTAATTAAATTATGATTATTTATAGATTAAAGGAGATCTCTGGTGTTTTTAAACCTATTTTCTTTATATATATCCTGGTGTCTGAATGACTGGTTGGTAGTGAAAGTGTTGGAACTGGTCCAGTAGACCACCTCAGCCAGCAGCATCATGGAAAGGATCCCTACAGAGAGAGACCTGGAAGATCCTTTTGGTTTAACCACAAACAGCCGTTCTATCGCTCTCTGCACACACACCAGACTACATTCACTAAAACAGGGATTTTAGAGCTGCTGCTCTGCTGCTGCCTCCATCAGTCAGAGTGTTTGTGTTATTGTGTGACTTTGGTGTTTTAAAGGTTAGTTTGGATCAAACATAATATTTCTGTGACACACAATCACACAAACAAACAAATTTTTCATGTAAATAATCTTTCAATAACTCAAGGGTTAGGGTTAGCTCTGCTCAAAAGGCCTCAAAATACCACTATTACTATTATTACTAATACTACTAATGCTACTAATACTAATGCTAGTTCTGGTAGTGAACAGCTGGTCTTTGTGGTGGTTTTGTCACTTTGAGGTCATTTTGTGTTGTTTTGTGTCTCTTTGTGGTCATTTTGTGTCTCTTTGAGGTCAATTTGTGTCTCTTTGTGGTCATTTTGTGTCTCTTTGTGGTCATTTTGTGTCTCTTTGAGGTCATTTTGTGTCTCTTTGAGGTCAATTTGTGTCTCTTTGTGGTCAATTTGTGTCTCTTTGAGATCATTTTGTGTCTCTTTGTGGTCAATTTGTGTCTCTTTGTGGTCATTTTGTGTTGTTTTGTGTCTCTTTGAGGTCATTTTGTGTCTCTTTGTGGTCATTTTGTGTCTCTTTGAGATCATTTTGTGTCTCTTTGTGGTCATTTTGTGTTGTTTTGTGTCTCTTTGTGGTCATTTTGTGTTGTTTTGTGTCTCTTTGTGGTCATTTTGTGTCTCTTTGTGGTCATTTTGTGTTGTTTTGTGTCTCTTTGAGGTCATTTTGTGTCTCTTTGTGGTCATTTTGTGTTGTTTTGTGTCTCTTTGTGGTCATTTTGTGTTGTTTTGTGTCTCTTTGAGGTCATTTTGTGTCTCTTTGTGGTCATTTTGTGTTGTTTTGTGTCTCTTTGCCGCTGTTTGAACTGGGAGACTTGGTGGAAACACGTGATGGATAGAACCATGTGTTGTGGTTCTTGACGGTCTGTGGAGAAGAGGAAAGACCACTGAAAGCCGTCTCTCTCCCTCTGAGCGGACGACGGCCTCAGACGCTGAACTGTTTGCAGTTTCTCTGCAGATTCAGGACGTCCGAACGCATCACGCTGAAATTAATAGAATGAAGGAGCGCCGAATCGATCGGCTCTACTCATCTGAAAAATTGATGAAGGGGTTTAAAGAGCTGCTTTAAACTTTAACGCTCTGCATCTTGTCACCGTTTGAAATACTGAAATATGAAGTTTTGTTCAACATTAAAGTAAAGTAAAGAGTAAAGTTAATAACGATGAGCTGTTTTCAATGACAGTTTACTAACTCTTACAGATGTTTTATAGATGTCTGATTAAAAAAAAAAATGCATTTACAGGATTAAACTTAAATGTATTGATTTCAGCTATTAAATAAAAAAATAAACTAATGATTTAATAATAATTTAATTATTACTATTAATAATGTTCTCACTTTTAAGTAAAGAAAAACAAAACGTTCTTTAGAAACAGTGGAAGTTTTATATTTTTTCACAGCTGCAGGTTTTTCCATTTACTTTTACATGTAAAGATTTCCATAAAATTACATCATTTTTACAGTAACAGTTAAAAATACTGTTACTGTTTATTAAAGTAGAAATACATGTGTGTGTGAGTGTGTGTGAGAGTGTGTGTTTGTGTGTGAGTGTGTGTGTGTGTGAGTGTGTGTGTGTGAGTGTGAGTGTGTGTGTGTGTGAGTGACTCCAGGATTCAGCTGTTTCTCAGAAGCTCGTTAAGTTCGTCAGACCGTCTGAACGTTATTGATCAGCTGCGACTGTGACGGACGTGTTGATTTAAACGTCTGCAAACTTCCTGAAGTCACCTTATCTACATAAAATAATGTCACACTGTCAGATGCTAATGTTAGCCGCTAACGTTAGCTAACGTAAACACACCTGTGACACACCTGCTGTGTGTAGCTACGGTCGCTAAGCTGTGATTGGACAGTTCCTGGTCAGGTGACGGGTTTAGCTTGGACACTTTGTAGTCGCCGTGGTTACAGCAGGTACCTGAAACTGATCCAGGATGTGAAAGTGATCTAATTCAATGGTGCATTCAAGTGGTGCTGGGATAATTGGAAAGCTGAGATCTCAGATTCTCTGTAAATATGCAGAATCTCATCAGAAGATGAAGATGAGCTGTGAGCAGCACTTCTGAGGTCCGATCGATCCGCCCCAAACAGGCGCAGCACCAGAACGTCACGGTCACTCACCTATTCTGATGAATCCGTCTTCTGTCCGATGGTACTTTGGCGTTTTCTCCCTCCCGTCTGTCAAGGCCTCTTTATCTGCCTGGATATTCTGGAAAACACACAAACCCACGCCGACTGTCACGCCAACGTTTTATTTTAGCATTAATGACATGACGGGAAACTCAAGAGCTGGTCTGCAAGTTTGAGATGCAGCAAGAAAAGCTGCTTTATGGAAGCCTTGGAGTGCCAATATTCAAATTAAATCATTTAGTCAACTTGAAATGTAATATTTCAGAAAATGTGCTGCTTAAACTTGAAAATTAAACTAAAACTAAAACTAATTTGGGGGGTTTTTAGGAACAAAAAACGATTATTTTGTTTTTTGGGGTTTTGTTTGAACACTTTATTCTCCCAGGTCTCTTTTGTGAAATCTGTCCAACACTTTAAAACCACTTGGCAGCAGATTTACTGCATCTTTTCACCTGCCAGTACTGACCAGTCAGTTGGATGAGTTCCCTCACTGGCTTCCCACCAGCTAACACACATGGGAAACACACAACCAGGTGGAGGCCGATCACTGCGATTGATCAGGTTTTTGATTTTTCAGGTTTTGAATTGTTCCCATGCTCCAACCTGTGCCCCCCTTAAACTGGAATTCATTTACTGCATCCCATCCTCCAGTGTGTAAATACTTTGACACACAGATACCACAAGTCATCCATAAGGTTTGAAATGACTGGTAGGTAGTAAAAGTGTTGGAACTGGTCCAGTAGATCACCTCAGCCAGCAGCCACCAAACGGGCTGCAATGGCTGCAACGTGATCCTTTGGGACAACTGCACCTGATCACAGTAGGTCCACTAAAAGAGCTTGTTTGATCCTCTGACAGGCTCAGAGTGTTATTCTAAGTGTGTGACAGCATCATGGAAAGGATCCCTACAGAGAGAGACCTGGAAGATCCTTTTGGTTTAACCACAAACAGCACACACACCAGGCTACATTCACTAAAACAGGGATTTTAGCTCACTGAACACAGGAGCTGCTGCTCTAATCAGCTGGTTTGTTTGTGTTATTGTGTGTTACACAAATATTGTGTTGGATGTGAACTAACTCTTTAAAACACCAAAGTAACACAATAACACAAACAAACTCACTGATGGAGGCAGCAGCAGACCATCAACTCCTGTGTTCTGAGGGGTAAAATCCCCGTTTTAGTGAATGCAGTCTGGTGTGTGTGCAGAGAGCGATATAACGGCTGTTTGTGGTTAAACCAAAAGGATCTTCCAGGTCTCTCTCTGTAGGGATCCTTTCCATGATGCTGTCACATACTTAGAATAACACTCTGAGTCATTTAAACACTAGAATATGTAAGAATAGAGCTCAGATTCAAGTTATCCTTTAAAATATTGTTATTACTGATATCCCCTCTAGTTTTTGCCAGTCTTGCATTTAGTAGTTCCTCCTGTTGACCTTCCCAATCCTCCACATCAACCTTTCCCATCAGCCCTTCACATCATCTCCCTCTCCTGCTCTCTCCTGGTCAGTGTTACCCCGGCAACCGCCTCCACCCTCTCAGTCCTCTCTCTATCCCTCTGTGTCCTCTGCCTGCTATAAGTGCTGCTTGTTTTGTTTTGGCTCTTTTTATTTCTCTCTCTCTCCTCCACTGAGGCCGATCTCAGCCGGAGCTCCTCTTCCTCTCGGTGTAGCTCTCTCTGCCCCGCTGTGACGCTTAGTCTTAATCAGCCTTCATCTTACAGTCGACCACAGAGGAGAAAAGACGCACTTATCCATCACTCTGTCTCATCTGCCACGGACCACAAACTGAGCCTGTTAAAGGGATAGTTCGTATTATTTCATAAGTGTGGTTGTATGAGCTCCTTCTCTATAGTCAGCGTATCACCTACAGTAGATGGCGGTCGGCACGCTCCCAGTTTGGAGTCCAGGCACATACGCTAAGTGATGTACCGCTGTGGACGGGGGCAGGAAAACAGATCTTAACCTCCTAAAAAAAAAAGCCCACCTAAAATAAATTGATATCAGTCCAAATGCACACTATATTTAGAATATTTTCACCACTTTACTTTGCATCAGAAAGCCCTTTTGATGGAGAACTCACTCGCTTCAAAACCAAACCCCATTGCAAAAAACAGTAGTTTTACCTTAGAGATCACAGGAGTTCGCTGTGCTACGATGCACCGATTAATGAACTAACACTTCAGTTCTGACCTGAACTAACAATTTAAAACACCAAAAGTCACTCAACAACACAAGCAAATTAAAAAACTTCTACAGCGGGACACCAGCAACTCCTGCTGTTCTGCAGGGTAAAATTACTGTTTTTATCAATGGAGTTTGGTGGCTTTGAAGTAAGCGAAGACAAAGAGACAACGGCCTCAGTTCCCTGTCAGACAGGGCTGTCTGACAGCAATTTAAAGTAGTGAAAATATTCAAAATATACTTTACTCTTAAACTGATGTCAACTTTCTAAGGTGGGCCTTTTTGTTTAGGTGTCTAAAACCACGTCCACAGCAGCACATCACCATCTACTGCAGGTAAAACACTGACTATGGAGAAGGACCTCAGACAGCCACACTTCAAATAACACGAACTGTCCCTTTACAGTAGTGAGATATCGTCACCTGATACAGACTCATCACACATCTCATATCCTGTTAAAAACACAAGCGATTGATTTTAAAGGAGAATTTCAGTTTCAGTTTGTTTCCAGCCTTTTCTTGACCCGTCAGGCTTCTACTCTTCACAAATCTCAGCTTTTAACGTTATTATCACCGACAGAAGTGATGGGAAAAACAAGACCCAAGTGTGATGTGGTACTCACATCGAACGGCAGAACCTCCACTGACGTGTTGAAGAGTTTGTCTCCTGGATGTTCAATGTTTCCGCTCCGAAAGAAATACCTGAAAGATAAACAGACATTTGTTGAGGAAAATTATCACAATGGAAGCAGCAGTGACAGAAGTCTAATTTTCTATTTCTATTAAACTGTTTTCTACCAACATAGATATGACTGATACAGACATCAAGGTAATCTGTCTCTGTATCCCCTCGTAACCTTAGACCTTATCCCTCTGTATCCCCTAGTAACCTTAGACCTTATCCTCCTGTATCCCCTAGTAACCTTAGACCTTATCCCTCTGTATCCCCTAGTAACCTTAGACCTTATCCTCCTGTATCCCCTAGTAACCTTAGACCTTATCCTCCTGTATCCCCTCGTAACCTTAGACCTTATCCCTCTGTATCCCCTTGTAACCTTAGACCTTATCCCTCTGTATCCCCTTGTAACCTTGGACCTTATCCCTCTGTATCCTCTCGTAACCTTATCCCTCTGTATCCCCTCGTAACCTTGGACCTTATCCCTCTGTATCCCCTCGTAACCTTGGACCTTATCCCCCTGTATCCTCTCGTAACCTTATCCCCCTGTATCCTTTCGTAACCTTATCCCTCTGTATCCCCTCATAACCTTGGACCTTATCCCCCTGTATCCTCTCGTAACCTTATCCCTCTGTATCCTCTCATAACCTTGGACCTTATCCCCCTGTATCCTCTCGTAACCTTATCCCTCTGTATCCTCTCGTAACCTTATCCCTCTGTATCCCCTCATAACCTTGGACCTTATCCCCCTGTATCCTTTCGTAACCTTATCCCTCTGTATCCCCTCATAACCTTGGACCTTATCCCTCTGTATCCTTTCGTAACCTTATCCCCCTGTATCCTTTCGTAACCTTATCCCTCTGTATCCCCTCATAACCTTGGACCTTATCCCCCTGTATCCTCTCGTAACCTTATCCCTCTGTATCCCCTCATAACCTTGGACCTTATCCCTCTGTATCCCTTTGTAGCCGTATCCTTATCCCCAGTACATCCTTGGTACCGACCTCTCGATGCGGACAGGTGTGAAGAATCGTATCCGTATGAAGTCCCCCGCTACAGGTGTGAAGGCCCAGAAGAAGTCCTCCCCCAGGTAGGCTTTCTCCAGGGTGAAGTGCTGGTAGGTCTTCAGGCTGGTCGTCACCTCCGCCAGCGGGTTGGCGTGACCCTTGTGGAGGGTCTGTTTCCCAAAGTCCTTATCCTGGAACGAAGCACAGAGTTTGTTGAGTGGTTTCAGGTATTTATGTCCTGTCTGCGCTGCCTCTCTGTTTCTCTGGAGAGTCACCAGGAACACTAAGATGACACCACTGTGCACTGAACAGTAAATAACACGAACCGTTAGTCACTCCAGACGGCCGACAGCCTTTTACACAAACCGGTTTCATTGCCAGGCTTGCAAGCTGTCCTTGATGACTAATCCAGTTTCAGTTCAGTGCAGAGATACTTTAAAGACACTAAGCATGACATCACTGTTAGTGTTATTTGATGCACTTCAAAGGCATTTCATAGTTTAGAGTAAAGGAACAACATCCATGAATGACCACTTAACTGCAAACCTGAAATACAACAAGTGATTGATCCAGATTAATGTCACCATGATTGTAATGGTTTTAAACTTTACAAATCCTGGTGTCTGAGTTGGAACTGGTCCAGTAGATCACCTCAGCCAGCAGCCACCAAACGGGCTGCAATGGCTGCAACGTGATCCTTTGGGACAACTGCACCTGATCACAGTAGGTCCACTAAAAGAGCTTGTTTGATCCACTGACAGGCTCAGAGTGTTATTCTAAGTGTGTGACAGCATCATGGAAAGGATCCCTACAGAGAGAGACCTGGAAGATCCTTTTGGTTTAACCACAAACAGCACACACACCAGACTACATTCACTAAAACAGGGATTTTAGAGAACAGGACACAGGAGCTGCTGGTCTGCTGCTGCCTTGATTAGTTAGTTTGTTTGTGTTATTGTATTTTTTGAGTTAGTTCAGATTCAACTTAATATTTGTCTAACACACAATAACACAAACTAACTAACCCATCAAGGCAGCGGTCGGCCCGTGTTCTTCAATGTAAAATCACTGTTTTTATGAATGTAGTCTGGTATGTGTGCTGTTTGTGGTTAAACCAAAAGGATCTTCCAGGTCTCTCTCTGTAGGGATCCTTTCCATAATGCTGTCACACACTTCGCCACCAGACTCCATTAAAAAAAACAGCAATTTTACCTCACACATCACTTCTTCTATTTTTAATTCATAGTTTCTTTATTTTCTCTGGTGATTATTTTAGAAGTTTTCCAGAGTAGTTTCTCACATTTGAACAAATCTCTTGACTTAACTCTCTCTGATTAAAACACTCTCCACAGACGAGTAAATCCCACTTCCACTTTAATTTGATTTTGACTTTTTAACCTCAGGGTTGATTTTCTTACTAAAATACAGTGAACATTTCAGGCTGGAGGGTAATAGCAGCGTTTAGCCTCCATCTTCGGTCTGATGATGCAGGCCGGCCTCTGTGGTTCAATCCCGACATTGAGGAGGCGCTGGTCCGGGACGACCGGATCAATATCCAATTGATTGGACCAGATTGCAGCACCAGTCAGCGGGGCTAATATCCATCGCTCTTAACACAGTAATCAGAGGCAAGCTGAGGCGTTCATCTCCGAGCAGGAACCAGAGCTGCCACCGCTGTGAGATACTGCGGCTTGTGTCTGAACGCTGCACTGAGCCGACGACTGCAGAGGCTTTCAATCTTCATCTCCCTGGAGACGCCGGACTGAACTTCCACTGAACCTCTTTCAAACTCACTAAACTCCACTTTCTCACACTGACGGCTGACCAGTGCAGCCGGCGAGCTGCTCGCTGCCACAAGACACTCGGAGAGCCTCAAACTTCAAGCTGCAGCTCCAATACTGCAGCTTGTTTTTATAATCCCCCCAATGTATATTATGTTGTTTCTATTCTTACACTTCTTCTGTCTTTATTTTTCCTCCTGTCGTAGTAAATTTCCCCGTCGTAGGACTAATAAAGGAATATTTTACCTTATTTTATCTATATTTATCTTATCTGGTCTGTTAGTTGTGCTACTTTCTGACTTTGGTATTTTAAAGTGTGTAACTCACAATGACTCCAATCCACCTTAAACTAACCCTGAATCACCTTAAAGGGTAACACAAACTAACTGATGGAGGCAGCAGCAGACCAGCAGCTCTTGTGTTCTGTGAGGTTAAAATCCCTGTTTTAGTGAATGTAGTCTGGTGTGTGTGCAGAGAGCGATATAACGGCTGTTTGTGGTTAAACCAAAAGGATCTTCCAGGTCTCTTAGATTATTATATCAGCATTACAGCAAGTCTGTGAGAACTCAGGGGGATTTATATGTTCACAAAAACAAATTAGAACAGTCACAGAAGTTAATGTGTGGAAAAATTTGAAAATAAAATAATTGGTGGAACACTAAATAGATTTAAAAATAGTAATAATAACGATCAGTTTCATATTTAAAGGGTAAATTCAAATCAACACCGACTCTTTAAAGCACCATAGTCACACAGTAACACAAACACACTCACTGATGGAGGCAGCAGCAGACCAGCAGCTCCTGTATTCTGTTCTCTAAAATCCCTGTTTTAGTGAATGTAGTCTGGTGTGTGTGCTGTTTGTGGTTAAACCAAAAGGATCTTCCAGGTCTCTCTCTGTAGGGATCCTTTCCATGATGCTGTCACACACTTAGAATAACACTCTGAGCCTGTCAGTGGATCAAACAAGCTCTTTTAGTGGACCTACTGTGATCAGGTGCAGTTGTCCCAAAGGATCACGTTGCAGCCATTGCAGCCTGTTTGGTGGCTGCTGGCTGAGGTGATCTACTGGACCAGTTCCAACACTTTTACTACCCACCAGTTATTTAGACACCAGGACATGAACAGAGAGGACTCAGGGGCTAAAAACACTGCAGTTGTCCTTTAAAAGCTGATTCTGAGAGAAGAAGACGAGGCCCTGAGACCTTTGGCTGTTTTCCAAAAACACTTCAAACATAAAAGACAATGTTTATATTTAACTCACGTTGGAACAAGAAACAGATGAACAGTCGAAATGGACGTAAGTGAAAGAAACTTCACTTTAATTTAAACATGAAAAGTGATTAAAGTGCATGAATATAATAATTCTATTGGCTGACCTTCAGTGCAACACACACACACACACACACACACACACACACACACACACACACACACACCCCGTTACCTTGAGCTTCTGTATTTTTCCAGCCAGAGACGAGTGGGTGCCGACATGTTGGAAGAGTGACGGTTTAAAGCGAATCCTCAGGTTGGCCTTCTGCCTGTCACAGTGTTTCTGCCGGAGAAACAACCACACATTAACTCTACGTTACGTCAGTCTCTTCTTCTTTAGTTTTAGATTTATAGATTATAGATTGTGATTGTGCTGTAATATCAGCTCCAAACATCCTGATAGTAAAATAAGAAAAACACTAAAACTAAATGTTTGAACAATAAAACCTGAGCTGAAGTGAACAAACATTAAACATTAAAAACTGATTAAATCTACAATAACTCTGAGTAATAACCTGAACTGACTTCAGGATCTCTATCTCTATTATTTTTTTGGGGGGTTCAGGGTTACTCTTTATGGGTTCCAGGTTTATTCTGGATTAGAAACTGAAACACGTGATGTTGGATCAATTCACAAACACAACAAAAGCTTGATGGGTCTAAAACAGTCTAAATAGATCTAAAACAGTCTAAATAGATCTAAAACAGTCTTAATAGATCTAAAACAGTCTTAATAGATCTAAAACAGTCTAAACAGGTCTAAAACAGTCTAAACGGGTCTAAAACAGTCTTAATAGATCTAAAACAGTCTAAACGGGTCTAAAACAGTCTTAATAGATCTAAAACAGTCTAAATAGATCTAAAACAGTCTAAACGGGTCTGAAACAGTCTTAATAGATCTAAAACAGTCTAAACAGGTCTGAAACAGTCTTAAGAGGTCTAAAACAGTCTTAATAGATCTAAAACAGTCTAAACAGGTCTGAAACAGTCTTAATAGGTCTAAAACAGTCTAAACGGGTCTAAAACAGTCTTAATAGGTCTAAAACAGTCTAAACAGGTCTAAAACAGTCTTAATAGATCTAAAACAGTCTTAATAGATCTAAAACAGTCTAAACGGGTCTAAAACAGTCTTAATAGGTCTGAAACAGTCTTAAGAGATCTAAAACAGTCTAAACAGGTCTGAAACAGTCTTAATAGATCTAAAACAGTCTTAATAGATCTAAAACAGTCTTAATAGATCTAAAACAGTCTAAACGGGTCTAAAACAGTCTTAATAGATCTAAAACAGTCTAAACAGGTCTGAAACAGTCTAAACAGGTCTAAAACAGTCTTAATAGATCTAAAACAGTCTAAACAGGTCTGAAACAGTCTTAATAGATCTAAAACAGTCTTAATAGATCTAAAACAGTCTAAACAGGTCTGAAACAGTCTTAATAGATCTAAAACAGTCTTAATAGATCTAAAACAGTCTAAACAGGTCTGAAACAGTCTTAATAGATCTAAAACAGTCTAAACAGGTCTGAAACAGTCTTAAGAGATCTAAAACAGTCTAAACAGGTCTGAAACAGTCTTAATAGATCTAAAACAGTCTAAACAGGTCTGAAACAGTCTTAATAGATCTAAAACAGTCTAAACAGGTCTGAAACAGTCTTAATAGATCTAAAACAGTCTAAACAGGTCTAAAACAGTCTTAATAGATCTAAAACAGTCTTAACAGTCCAGGCGAGGACCTGGTTTGGACCTGGTACTGCTACTCACCGCGTCCTTTTCCGGGTTGCACACCTTGACCCACATGATGTGGTCCAGCAGCCAGTCGATGGGTTTGTCCTTGTAGAACATGAGCATGAACTCGACGATGAGCGACAGGTCCACCGACTTGAACATCTTCCCTGTCAGAGAAGAGCAGTCAGTTTAGTTCAACGAGGCTTTAACGGCCTTTTAGTTTTCAAAATAAAAGCCCCCAATGACCAGAGGTTCATCTGGGATGGAGAAACACTCTGACTTTGACTTTAGCTGCTGTCTGTAGCTGCAGCACAACAAAGCAGGAAGTACATCCAAGAAACACATTTAAAGCAGCAGAAGAAGAAACGAGGCCTGTTTGATCCTGTTAGAGACACATTTAAAGCTGCAGAAGAAGAAGCGCGGCCTGTTTGATCCCGTTAGAGACACATTTAAAGCAGCAGAAGAAGAAACGCGGCCTGTTTGATCCCGTTAGAAACACATTTAAAGCAGCAGAAGAAGAAGCGCGGCCTGTTTGATCCCGTTAGAGAGACATTTAAAGCAGCAGAAGAAGAAGCGCGGCCTGTTTGATCCCGTTAGAGAGACATTTAAAGCAGCAGAAGAAGAAGCGCGGCCTGTTTGATCCCGTTAGAGACACATTTAAAGCAGCAGAAGAAGAAGCGCGGCCTGTTTGATCCCGTTAGAGACACATTTAAAGCAGCAGAAGAAGAAGCGCGGCCTGTTTGATCCCGTTAGAGACACATTTAAAGCAGCAGCAGATTCAGATTCTCTGAGATTAAAGAGGTAAGAAAAAATTTTCAAATATATGAGAAGAAAACTTAAATAATCTCTGAGGTCAAAAAGGTAAATTTAGAAAGAAAAAACACCTGAATATTCTCTGAGATTATAAACTCACACATTTGTGGAAAAAGAGCTTGTGTTTTTTTTAATAATAGCGTTTTTGTTTTGTTTTGTAATGAACCACGTGGCTTCACTTTGCAGGTCAGATCGACCTCATCTCGCCACGGACGTCATCAGATAATACTTTATAATCAGATTTATTGATTAGGAAATGATTTTAGAGCCGTGTTTCATCTCAGAGAAAAAATTTAAAAACATTCTCTAATTCGAGTTGAATCTTTAACTTTATAATCTCAGAATATTTGAGGTAATCTCGGACGTGTTGGGGTTTGTTCTCTCCTCCTGGCTCACTATATTTAACCTAAAAGTCTCTAACAGGAACCAGGCGTCACTGAATCGACTCCTGACTTCAGATGTTCAGCCTCTTGCTTGTTTCTGTGTGAACGCTCGCTCTCTGGGAATTAAAGGTCAAACTCTGTCCTGCCGGACTCAAACAACGACGAGGGCGAAGTGAAAGGCCAGCAGAGACCTCCGTCCTGCTCCTGCCCCTCCTGCTCCGTCCTGATCTGTTCGGACGTTTCAGCCTCTGAAGGGCCGCATGTGCGACGAGGCAACTGAGTAAAAAACCCCGCAGACGCAAACGAGGCCGGACTGAAGCTAAACTTAGCAAATGCAAAACCCGAATTTGAACAGTTGAATTACAGAGCGGCCCCGCAGCGCTGCAGCCCTCTCCTCCATCTGAGCTAATGCGGTGAGTCAGCTTCACCCTGATGAATTCATTAAAACAGCCGCCGCTCGCAGGCGACTCCGGGTCGGAGACGATTGGTAAGGTCAGAAACGAGGACCAGAGGGAGGACTGGGAGCAGAGCGGGGAGGGTCTGATGCTTTTGATGCTCAGACGGTCGGGGAGGAAGAACAGACGACAGAAACACAAACATTCATGTGTGAAATCATCCAGCTCAGAGACGAGACTCCTGCAGGGCGCCGACGCTCTCGTATTCACCTCCATCTCTCTCTTTACATCACTCCCTCTGTCTCTGTAGCTCTCTCCCTCAAAGTCAGTTTCAAACGGAGCCGGCAGACAGAGCGCGAGGCTTTGAGCTGCCACAGGACGTGATAAAAACACCAGCTGGATGCTGTGACAGGGGGTGGGGGGGTATTCAGATCCGGTCAGAAAGCAAACAAACAGTATGAAAAAGATGAAGTCAGTTCAGAGCTGCAGCTCCTCTGAGCTCCGTATTGATCCGATGACGGGAGCACGATAATGACTGAACTCACAGCTTCAGTGAACTTCTGGAAGAGTTTTTTGGTTTGTATTGGGGTCCAAAATCACATGTAGGTACTAAAGGTTTGGAATTGGTCCAGTAGATCGCCAAAGCCACCCACTAAAACAGCTTGTTTGATCCACTGACAGGCTCAGAGTGTTATTCTAAGTGTGTGACAGCATCATGGAAAGGATCCCTACAGAGAGAGACCTGGAAGATCCTTTTGGTTTAACCACAAACAGCACACACACCAGACTACATTCACTAAAACAGGGGTTTTACCTCACAAACACAGGAGCTGCTGCTCTGCTGCTGCCTCGATTAGTTAGCTTGTTTGTGTTATAGTGTGTTACATGAATATTGCGTTGAATCCAAACTAACATTTTAAAACACCAAAGTCGGACAATAACATAAACAGGCTAACCAATCGAGGCAGCAGCAGAGCAGCAGCTCCTGTGTCCTGTTCTCTAAAATCCCTGTTTTAGTGAATGTAGTCTGGTGTGTGTGCTGTTTGTGGTTAAACCAAAAGGATCTTCCAGGTCTCTCTCTGTAGGGATCCTTTCCATGATGCTGTCACACACTTAGAATAACACTCTGAGCCTGTCAGTGGATCAAACTTTTAGTGGACCTACTGTGATCAGGTGCAGTTGTCCCAAAGGATCACGTTGCTGGCTGAGGTGATCTACTGGATCAGACAGCTGCAGTCTTTTTTATAAAACATCATCTCTCCAGTGTTTCTTGTGATGTAAAGACATTCGTGCAGTTTAACCACCGTAAATAAAGAAATTAAACATTTTAAGTGTGAATTATTGATCCGACTAACTGCAGTGGAGAAAACAATCACTTCTGTCATTATGAGTGTTTTATCGTCCCGGCTGCTGAAGCCCACGGGGACGCCCACGCCGATCACAGAGGAGCCCGAGCTGATTTATTTCAGAGGAGATAATGACATGATCACTAAACAATTCTGACCAGTAATTGAAAAATAAACTCTCATCTCTGTTTGGTGACAGCGTTATAAGAGAGAGGAGCACTCAGATGTGACCCCGCTAGTGTGTGCAGCTGATGAAGATAAATACATAAATACATTTATTGTTATTATTATTATTAATAATATCTTTCATATTGTCATTTGAATTAAAAAATACTTCACTTGAATAAAATAGAATAACATTTAAAAGAGACACAACGAGCACAAGGCCTCATAAAAAACACTGCAGCACAAAGTAATGGTTTAATGATGACATTAATACATTAATCATCAATCATCAGTTATTGATTCCTCAGTGTGATTGATGAAGGATTCACACAGTTGGAAAACGTTTTCGCAGACAGACGGACACAAGACTATAGAAGCGTGCAGCACACACACATTTACTTCATACTGAGAAGCTGAAGCTTTAAAGTCGTTAAAGATTTCCTCCAGCAGCTTCAGCAAAGCTGCAGTGAACACAGCCGAATCCCGGGGACGGTCGGAGTAACTCCCCCCTGAACAGCTCTCATTTAACCGGCTCTTTGAGGGAGTGAAGACGAGACAAACTCTCCTCACTTTCGACCTCTGGAAGTCTAATTGGCCCGCTCACGCTCTGTCTTCAGCCCATTTTCTCCCTCGACATGTCAGAGGAGACGTGTCAGACATCTTGTCTGCCGTAGCATGGTTATGAACCTCCCTCTCCTTCTGTTTGCTGCTCCACCTCCTCAGACACATGAACAAGCTCTGAGAGTTCACCTCACATTTTATACTAAAGAAACTTAAAGGATTTTAAAACTTAAAACATATCCTGGTGGAAAGGATCCCTACAGAGATAGACCTGGAAGATCCTTTTGGTGTAACCACAGACACACCAGACTACATTCACAAAAACAGCGATTTTAATTCACCGAACACAGTAGCTACTGGTCTGCTGCTGCCTCGATTAGTTAGCTTGTTTGTGTTGTTGTGTGACTTTTGTTTTAAAAGGTTAATTTGGATCAAACTAAATATTTGTCTAACACACAGTAACACAAACAAACTGAGCACTGGACTGGACCATTCTGTGAGGTAAAATTACTGCTTTTTTCAATGGAATCTGGTGGCTTTAAGGAGAGTGATTTAACAGCTGCTGTTGAGCCCATTTTGTGGCTGCCAGCTGAGGCAATCTGCTCGGCCAATTCCAAAACTTTTGTACCTTCTGGTCATTTAACGGACCCCTTTGAAAATGCAACATGCAGCCGGACTCTGGAGCGTTATCTAGCCCCCGTGGTGACCAGCTGGCTGATATATGGTTGGTACCAGTGGATGCTGAGGGAGGGGGGCTGGTTCACCATCACTCACACCTTCACTCTGAGCTGTTGGAGCCTCCTAGAGACCCCCCCCCCTGTAACATAGTTTAATGACGTCATCAACTTAAATAGGAACGTGCTAACTAGTTAGCATCGAGTTAACCAGCGGTTGGAACTGTTTCGGTGCCCTTTTTCACGCCCCCCTCCAGGGACGGGGTCCTGAAGTCTATCCCTCAAAACAGGGGCTGTCCCTTTAACTCCCGGAGCTTTTGACCGTCTCAGTTTGAGGTTTTGGATTCTGCTGTCGGAGCCGTTTGGGGCGATTTTGTGGTTTGCTGTTGGGCTGCGATTTAGCCTCTGGAGGAATGACGAGGCCTCGGTAATGAGGGGCTGAGCACTGAGGGACCTATTAGAGGGAAGTGGAGCAGCAAAGCCTCATGGGAAGAAAATGATGCTGGGTAATTTGTGTGTGTGTGTGTGTGTGTGTGTGTTGGAGTAGTAAACACAGAAAACAGGAAGAACAAGAAGAAGCTTCCCTCAAGAAATACACACTCTTTGTTTTTCTGTGTGTGTGTGTGTGTGTGAGTTTTGGAGCGTTTAGCTGAAATCACACACACACACACACACACACACACACACACCTCTATATTACGTCTCATACAGTCTTTTTTCAGATGTTTACGTTGGCGATCTCTAGGTTAGGTGCTAATCATAGCGGGACTAAAGGAGGAAGTCAGGTAACGTAGTAGAAAGCACAGGTAATTTCATTAACAAAGGAGTTTGAACACCAAAAGTCAACACTGACTTATTTTAAGTTTCACTACTTACGTCAGATACTAAACGTAACTTTCAACGTAACTTATGTAATCATGCACGTAACACAACTTTTAACGTAACTTGTGTCGGTGTGTAAAGTTCATGACATGCCGAACGTAACGTAAACTTGTTTTGTCTAAAAACAGATTCTGCTCAACATCACAGATGAAACCATCACACGTCCACACTGGGAAGCTGGAAACAGCTGATTTTGTGGGTTTTTCCTGAAGAAACAGCTGCAGGTTTGTTGCAGCTCTACTGTCTTACAACATTTTCCAGGTTTTTCCGAATCCTGGAGGTTTTAGTGTCCGATATCTTCTGCTGTTTCTGATCAGAAATAAGCTCCTGCCATCAGACCTTTCTGGTTTCTGGCTCTCGAAGCGCCCGGCCGGCCTCCATCTGTCAGACCTGGAAACACTTCTGAGGAGAAGCCTGACTTCAGATCAGTGACGCCTGCGCTCCACACGTCGGCGTCGGCCGAGCGGATCCGGGAGGACGGAGGTCACTGATTGGCCTTGACAGAATAATTAGAAAGCAGATCAGAAGGAAGCCGCCGCTTCGATTAATCTGCTGGATTTCATTTAACCATCAGATGGAGGTTCGGCTCAATCCAGATCCACGTGCCGTCGGAGGCTCCTCACGTCCAGATAAATAAAGACGGACCGGATCTTTGACTCAACACTTCATCTCCCCTCTGAGTGACTGAAGTCAGGCCTGACACACAATGCATCATGGGTAAAATAAGAGATAAAATGGCGGCTGCAGTTTAAGCGACAGTCAGACTTCACACTGACATGTTTTATATCAGTAGCGGCGCCGCTGACGGCTTGTAAATCAATTTTTAATAACCTTTGTTTTGTCATTCACCTGTATCAGTCTGAAAAGTGCTACATGAATAAAGTTTCATTGATTGTTTGATCGAGAGCGTCCGATCACTTCTTAGGACCATTGACATCCAGCACCAGTAAATAACCCTGACATCCCAGTGGGTCTGCGCGGCGTTCTGGCTGTCGTCCGGTATCACACTGTTACTCCATGATGCTTTAAATCCCATCAGGAGCGTTTTTCCTGCTCAGATTTAGTTTAGTTTGGTCGTTAAACTGATGTTGGAGCTTCTTACAGGATCAAACAGGCTGCGTTTCTTCTTCTGCTGCTTTAAATGTGTTGCTGGGACGCATTTCCTGCTACTCTTTGTTCCTCTGTTTTACCTGACGAAGGTACGTGGTGAGTTTTTTGTTCGTTAGTTAGTCACAGTAACAGCAGCGACTCACCGATGAAGCCGAGCTGGGAGAACTCGAGGATCATCCACTCCTCCGACGGCTGCTGCAGCGCGAAGTTCTTCATGGTGGTGAAGTAGTTCGGACGAGCGACGATATCGTCCTCAAGCTGTGAAGGAGAGAGAAAGAGGGGGGGGTTATTAAGGAGAGTGATTCAAAGTGGTTAGAGTAAAAGCACTTCACCAGGCTTCTCAATCATACACATTACATACATTTCTGAAGATAACTAAATTAAAAATATACCATAAGAGTATTTTTATCTGTGATCTGAAACATGGTGGCTTCAGTCAGTTTAATTGAAATGCTCTGATTGGCTGTATTTCCTGTGTTATTGATGTCGGGCCTCTTTATTGTTGGCTGTAACACGATCAGATGTGTTATCAGGGTGTGGCCTAACAAGGGAAATACACTTTGGATCCAAAACAATGTTTAACAAACAACACCAGCAGCTCCTGTGTTCAGTGAGCTAAAATCCCTGTTTTAGTGAATGTAGTCTGGTGTGTGTGCTGTTTGTGGTTAAACCAAAAGGATCTTCCAGGTCTCTCTCTGTAGGGATCCTTTCCATGATGCTGTCACACACTTAGAATAACACTCTGAGCCTGTCAGTGGATCAAACAAGCTCTTTTAGTGGACCTACTGTGATCAGGTGCAGTTGTCCCAAAGGATCAGGTTGCAGCCATTGCAGCCCGTTTGGTGTCTGCTGGCTGAGGTGATCTACTGGACCAGTTCCAACACTTTTACTACCTACCAGTTACTCACACACCAGGATGTGGACAGTCAGGAGCTCATTGACACACAGGCAGTGTAAAGACCTGAGAACTGATGTGGTCTCTCCTCGTCCTTCACTGACACCTCTAAAGACTGAGAATAAACATATTCTCCAGGTGATAGGAGGTTTGGTGGTTTAGGTCTGAGTCCAGGACTTCATCAATAAACCGACTTAAATAAGGAGTTTTTGGTGAGACCACAGGAACGTTTCAGTGGTGACACATGAATCCACCTTCACAGTAAAAATATCCTGAGCCTCAACATTTCTGATCTCGTGGCAGCACCTCAGGTCGTATCCAGCCTCCTGACAGACATTTACATCCTCCACTTTTGTCCCAGGGGAGCTGACATGGAGTAATTACCTCCTCCGCCTCCTCCCCTCCCGTCACTACACACCACCGAGGAAAAAACTCTGCAAAGTTCAGAGCGAGTTTAGGTGTCAAAACAGCGAGTCTGGCTCCGTGTTCCTGTCAAAACGCTTGGAGTGGGAGCAGCCGAAGCAGAGATGATGGCGGGAGGAGAGAGATCGCTCCATCACTGGAAAATATCCTGAAAACTAACCCAGCTCAGCTCCGACGGGGCAGAGCTGCGTTCAGGGGACACATTCACACAGAGATCCACAGATCACAACACAAACACACAACAAAAACATCCCAGAATCTGTCAGAGAGCTGAGGAAACGCTGCTCGTTCACACCAAAGATCCCTCAGTTTGGGAAATTCATCCATCGCAGGCGCTAATATCACACGTCCACACATCTTTAAAGCTTTTAGTGAAGTAATTCCCCATTTTTCTCTGATTCTGCTGTAAAAACTTTGCTAAGAACCTTTTTAGGAACTCAGGAACAACCAGAGGAGCCGGTCTCTTTATTATTATTATCATTATTATAATTATATATGCTACACAAACTAGACCAAACAAGAACAAACTAATTAAAATGAGTATTGGGGTGAAGTTTGTGTTGCTGACAGTCGCCGATTGGTTAAATATGTTTGTTAAATAACTCGTATCCCTTTTTAGAAAAACACCAGTTTACAGTTTAGCAGAATTTTGTTTTAAACTTTTATTTATTGAGGTGAAGTTTAGGCTTCGTCAAACCCTTAAATTGTAAATTAAATAAATAATAATAATAAATACGTTTCGGTCCGTAGAGTCTGGGGGCCAAAATGCTGTCGTGTCAATAAAGTTTTTTTGCAGTACAGGAAGTTCAAATTGGCATGAAAGCAAAATGTACAAGCAACACTTGAGCGCACCACTCTAGCTTTAGTCAATCTGAGAAACAAGTACATTCTTATTCAGATTATTTAAATGAGACTTAGAGGAAGCTGATTCATTGGGCTGATTGATGCTGCTGATCTCCACGTCGGCACCTTTAATGTGTTTTCAGGTTTTCAGGTGAAGGAACGCGTGAGACCGTCGTGTCTTTAATAACCTTCAACAAGTGCAGCTCAGCACCTGCTCGAGTTTCAGATGTTTTCCTGCCTCAGATGTCGGAGGAAACGAGAACAGAATCGGCCGTCTGTTTCTTCGTCTTTTCATCTTTTAGAGGGGAACAAAGGCCGTGCGATGACGCCTCCATTAGCGTCCCTGTCAGTCTACCCACAATGCAACAGTTTCGTCAGCCTCACACGGCAGCAGAATCACAGCGGAGGCGCTTGTTATTCTAACGGCCGTCCTGGTTGATTAGACTCAGAGCAGTTAAATCAGCTGTTTGGCACATAAAGACCATCACACGCATGTATTAAGTATTTCATCTTTGTTTAATCGAGTTTAACTTTTAAAAACACAGACAACTGGATTAAATATTTCTGAAAACTCTCTCCGTCACACACCCTCCCGCCACAGGGGGCGCTGTTTGTCTGTTCCTGTTTATCAAAAACTAGAATATCTTCCTTCTCATTTCTAACATTTATAGGTTTATTGTTTTAATTAGAGGTTTTATTGATCTCTGGATTGATGGATGAATCCTCAGAGCTCCTGTTATCAATAATCCCGCCTGTCAGCTGCTCCTCTAGCAGCCTCCCTGTGTGTGTGTGCGTTTTAATCCCTGATTGATTCTTTTAATTAATCTCTCTCTCAGGCTCGTAATCTGATCACTATTATATGTGTTTTCATGTGTTTTAGCAGTTACAGCCTCCAGTTTCTAATTTCCACCTCAACCATTATTTTTTATTTTTAAGCTTTTGATGTTTTCCTGTTGTGAGACGGAGCTCCGATCATGAACATCTGAAAACATTTTAATATATCAGGAAATCTAAAGACACGTCCCAGCCCTGAATGGATGAAATTATCACGAGACACAAACACCAGTCTAAAAAACACCAGTATAAAAGTCTCTCCTCATAATGTGACTTTGTTGGACTGATTTCCTGAAGGTTAAAGTCCTTCATGGTAAATTATTTAAAACAGACAGACAGATATTCACTAATTGACTCAAGGGGGTTTTATTTTGGTACTGAACTCACTTCCTGCTGAGGTTTCACATTAAAAGCCTGATAGGAGAGGCGGGGATCATGGCTTGTCAACCACTGGGAGGCTTTTATTGTGAAAGGTATGCACAAGTTTTTTCTTTCCTACCTGGACGTAGTAAGTTCCTTTAGACTGAGCGTACATCATCAGGAAACAGTAGTCCAGGTTCTGCTTCGTCCTCCACCTGAGGAGGAGGAGGAAGAGGAGGAAGAGGAAGAGGAAGAGGAAGAAAAGGAGAAGGATAAAGAAGAAGATGATTGGAGGAAGTTTATCAACAAGAAAAACTGTTCGCACTACTGTAATACACACACACACACACACACACACACACACACACACACACACACACAAAGCTGTAATAACAGGCTGCTCTGTGGATAATCAGAAAAATGCCGGCAGGGACAAAAGATTCAATGAGCCATGAGATCACACACACACACACACTCTACTGTACACACACACAGTTACACACACTGATGTGGAGTGTGTGTGTGTGTGTGTGTGTGTGTGTGTGTGTGTGTGTGCGCTGATCCTCCCACTGTAACCAGTGCAGCAGCGATGGGAGCTGAGCTCTAATCAGAGAAACAACATGGAGACTCTGCAGCTGTCCAGCCAATCAGCACGCAGCGCTGCAGCATCCGAACCACACACACACACACACACACACACACACACACACACACTCTGCAATATTTGTGTAACACACAACAAAACTTTGAATACAGGAAGTGGATAACACTAATGCACTTTTACTCAAGTTGGGATGCAGAACCAGACATCGCTCTCTTCAGAGCCACCAGACTCCATTGACAAAAACAGTAATTTTACCTCAGAGAAGAAAGGAGTTGTTGGTCAACTGCTGCCACAATAAATTGGTTAGTTTGTGTTGTTGTGTGTTACAAAAACATTGTGCTGCATCCTAAAACACCAAAATCTCACAATAACACAAACAAACCAACAGATAGAGGCAGCAGTAAACCAGCAGCTCCCTGTGTTCTGAGAGCTAAAATTCTTGTTTTTGTGAACGTAGTCTGGTGTGTGTGCAGAGAGCGATATAACGGCTGTTTGTGGTTAAACCAAAAGGATCTTCCAGGTTTCTCTCTGTAGGGTCCTTTCCATAATGCTGTCACACACTTAGAATAACAATCTGAGGGTGCTGAGGTGATCTACTGGACCAATTCCAACACTTTTTGCACCTTTCAGTCATTTAGACACCAGAATATATGTATGGTTAAAAATACTGCAGTTTTCCTTTAAGTGAGGTTTTTCAAATGCAGGATTTTACTTCTACTGGATGTTTTTCACAGTGTGGTCGTAGTACTTTTACTTCAGCAAAAGATCAGATTACTTCCTCCTCCACTGCTCTTTACACACATCACAGTGTTAAAGCTCGATCAGTCTAATAATTGCTGATGAGTCAAATACTGTTTAGTGATTGTTGCCATTGTTATCGTTTGAATGTTGCACAGATAGAAAGATCTACATGGAAAAAAGTCCTTTATAATGGACTCACATGATGCCACACTGAGTCTCTTCATGAGACACAACTACAAGAACATTTAGGCATCTGCAGGATGAAAAGAGTAACAGGACTACTTTGATTTGGACTTGGACATATTTGCATCCTCAGCAGGACCATCAGTGTGACTTCCATCAGTGGAAACAACTGCAGAGATATTCTGAATAATCGGAATATTTCTTGTCGCGTGCCCGCTGCTGCGCACGTGGAGCGGTGAGATAAAACAACTGGTGTTTGTTACGTGAAGGATTAAGGTTTTAACACCACAAGCGTCCATCGATACCTTCGGTCCGGGTAATGGAAAAGACCCCGGCGGTTCATAAACACCAGTCGGCCCCAGAAACAGCACAAAGCAATCAGCTGTGAATTGAATCAGTGTGTGTACAGACGAGGTTCAGTAAACAGCCGAGCAAACACACACACACACAAACACACACACACATTGTTCAATATTTACAGCAGCAGCAGACGGAGGCTGCAGGAAACTCAACACTCAGGTGTTTCTGCTCAGAGACGAACATCAACAACACGATTTTTAATAAATTAATTCACTGCATTGGGGACGTTCGGGTATTTCTACTTCACTACATTTAAATCAGAAACTTTACAGATAAAGATTATCAAGAGCAAGACATTAATAAAGATTAAAGCAGTTCCACCAGATTGTTTTATCTCATAAAAGAAGCTGAGAAAAATTCTGTACTTTTACTGCTGATGCTTTAAAAATATGGAGTGTGTAACACCAATGTACTTTTATTCATGTGGGATTTTGTATGCAAGAACCAGTTTCTTCAACGCCACCAGACTCCATTCACAAAAAGAGTGATTTTACCTGACAGAAGACAGTAGTTGTTGGTCTTCTGATGCCTCGATCAGTGAGTTTGTTTGTGTTACACAAATAGTATGTCGGATCCAAACTAATCCTCTAAATCACCAAAGTCACACAATAACACAAACAAACAAACCGATCGAGGCAGCAGGAGACCAGCAGCTCCTGTGTTCTGTGAGGTTAAATCACTATTTTTGTGAATGTAGTCTGGTGTGTGTGCAGAGAGCGATATAACAGCTGTTTGTGGTTAAACCAAAAGGATCTTCCAGGTCCGTCTCTTTAAGGATCCTTTCCATAATGCTGCCAGACACTTAGAATAACAATCTGACTAGTAGGTGATCTACTGGACCAGTTCCAACACTTTTACTACCTACCAGTCATTTAGACACCAGGTTATATGCAGATAGGGACCAGGTTTAAAAATACAGCATTTGTCCTTGAACACTCAACGAGATCCTAATAGAAAGTATATTTAACTGTGACCTTTGCAGCTTTATTTCTTACTTAATTCTGTCTTTATCTTTAGAAACTCAACAGTTCTGTTACCATTTAAAATAATTTCGAACCTAATTTTACTGAGCAGCCTCTGTGCTGTTTTTAGACTCAACGGTTTGATGTTACTGATAAGAAATTAACGTCCCCCGGCGTGAAGTTTGACCCTAAAACAGGCGTACAAGCATGAGAAAATGTCCTTTGTCGAGGTTTATGTAGCATGTGATGAACACATGCCGTCTGACTCCTTCAGCCCTGCGGACAAGGAACCCTCCTCACCCACCCACCCACCCCGTCTCTTTTGCCTTATTGTACCATAAATAAATGCCCCCCCACCCATCCGCCGCCAGCCTCCGCTCATCTCCTCACACAGCAGTTTATCCACAGTTTAAAGTGTCCTTTACTACAGGGAGTCAATAGCCTTTTTATAACCCCGCCGAGGTCTAAAAACAATCCTGGGGAGAAGAGGTTTTAGAGGACAACAGTAAAGTTAACAGAAGCAGCCTTGTGTCTCTCCCTCCCCCCCCACAGAGGTCGACGGGCCGATTTACCGTGGTGCTGAAAGTCAGCTGCCTCTCCACCCGAAGCTCAACTACAACAACAACCAGTGTTTTAACACACAAAACACACTTTTCTCAGCGTGAAAGCGGCCGCGGCGTGACCACAGTGTGACTCCTTAGAAGTGACCTCCCGTCCTCCCAGCGCTGCGAGTAATTTCATTAGTGCTGCTCACAGTTACAGCTGAAGTCAAGTTCACGTCACCTGTTTGAGTCAGCAGGTCCGTCTGAGAACGTTTTAACAACAGCAGGAATCTGACTCTGGTGTTGGTGCAACAAACAGAGAAAGTACTGAATATAAATGAGAAACATTTACGATACAAAGGTGAGAAAATAGAATAAAACATGTGAAATATATAAGCAGAAGTGACAGAAAAAAGTGATCCCACCTCATCCGCCGTTATTCCCAATATGATAATCTATAATATTTAATATAATTTATAAACACACTGTTGCCCATGAAGTTGGAATAATTGTTCAATACCCCCAATTTAGTTAAAGCCTGAATCCACAGTCTGCAGGTTCACTGTGGTTTAAGTTTCACTGTGATCTGTTTGGAAGAGTTTGATCAATAAAGTTGAGAAGATATAAACTGTATTTATCAAGAATAAATCACATTGTCACAATCATTTCATGAGAAGAGGAAAAAACATTTTAGTCCAACTTTATGGGCAGCAGTGTATAATCATGTGAACTGAAGGACCAAAGAATCGTCATTTTGTGTTTTTATGAGTTCTTTTTTGGAAAGAAGTAAACGCTCTTATTGTGGTAGTCTTTGGGTACTGTGACATCATATCCCTGAAACAAAGTTCTGCAGGGACACGAGCTGCACCTTCACCTTTCTAACAGCGGGGTCATCTAACGGCTAAACCACAGACATGCTGAAGAGTCTTAAACCTGAATTCTTTCTCCACTGACAGTTGTGCTGTTTTAAAACATTTTTAAGTCTTTGCATAGAAACAAAGCAGCTTTTATTTGACTAGAAATCACAGGAAGTCCAGGAAGCGTTCAGGTCCAGTCAGAACTAACAGCTTCACCAGAATATCTTCTACTGAATATAACTGATTATAACTTCTATATGAAGAAGTTTGACCACCTTCAGGACTCAGACGTCAAGACATCAGGTGACGTTTAAAGTTTAAAGTCCCTAAAAGTCATTAAATCAGTTGGAGTTTATGGGGGATTAGTATTTTTTCAGGTTCACTTTTTGGGGTTTAGACTTTCCAGGTTTAGAAACTGAAACACGTGATGTTGAATCAAAGGTCACACATAAAAACATTGTTTTTTCAGTCTAAATGTGTCCAGATGAGTTGAGTAGCTTCGACATTTGTCTTAACAAACTATAAAATATCGGCATCACGTCACTCTGAGACGACATTTAATCTGTCGCTGCTGAAACTAGAACAGAACAATGACAAACTAATATTTCATGGTGCAGAATAAACTGAGCTTTATACTGAAAGAGCAGCTTTATTGGTCCTTATTGACGGCTCTTTATTGTAGGAAATAACATATTCAGGTGTTAACTAAATCCTATCATACCCTCCCCCTGCCAGTCAATCATTAACTTGGTGTCCTTGAGCTGTTAAACATTTAGAAAGACTTGGACTTGGTAAATATTGCAGCTTTTCCAGATGGAGGCTGTTTAATGTTTCTCTGCACGGCCACATGTAAACAGGAATATTAGTTATTTATTAGTGGTTTTCATTAGCCGTCTACAGTTTAGTAGGAATACTGAATATTGTTGGAATAAAAGAATAAAAACTGAGATACTTCGTGCAGGTAAACAGACACACTGGATATCTTCATATTTACAGTGACAGACTGAGACTGAGGCGCTTTAATATGCGAGGCCTCGACTCTGAAGCTCATTTTACTGCCGCTGAGAGAGCATCTGAGTCCGGAGAGAAAACTTTTAATGGGGCTCCCATTTAGCGAGCGAGACGCTCGGCGTGACGGGACGACGCTCCGGTTTGCATACTAACAGTGTTAATAAGGACGAATCACCGCCGACGTCTGTCTGTCTGCTGTTCACTGACTCTTTGACGAGTTTTTAAGGACACGTTTCACACATTTTAGCCCATTTGCGACAAATCATGAACACTTGACAGGTCTGAGGGTGTTTTTAGACTGATTCAGGCAGCAGCCAGTCTGTTTATTCATGTTAAAAATCAATTTGTAGAAAAGTAATCCATCTCAGTCAAGATTTAGCTTCATCTTTTCTCAAACTTAATTATCCTCCGAACACAGAGGACACACTGGTGACACGGCTTTGGAGGGAAAATGTTTAAATGCTTCATCATTTTTATGGGCAGCATTAAGATTCCTGATGCAGACTTTGACCTGGACTTGTCTCAGAAGACTCCTTCACTTAGAATTATGTTCTGACCGACTGAACTACGTAGCACTGACTCGTTAAATCACCTGGAGCCAGACTTCATGACGTGAGAGCATCTGGGTGAGAGAGTACGTCACTCTGCAGCTTGTTTAAGTCCAACACAGCCAGGGCGATGGTGTGGTTACACTTTTCAAATCATGACGCAGGCGACACTCAACATGTTTGTAATGTGAAATGCAAAACTGTGACCTGAGTGTGACCTGAGAAAACACCTGTTCACACACTAACTCTGTCTAAAAGCTGAGGGATGGACCATGTTTGAAGGCCTGAAAGTCCCCCGCAGCAGCCGCAGCTAACGTTAGCATGCCTGCAACTAATGTTAACACTCTTGCAGCTAACATTAATACACCTACAGCCAATGTTAAGACACCTGCAGCCAACATTAGCACGATGTTAACACTACTGCTAATGCTAGCTGCAGGTGTCTTAACATTGACTGCAGTTGTGCTAACGTTAGCTGCCTGTAGCTTATGCTAACACTACTGCAGCAAATGTTAACATGCCTGCAGCCAACGTTAATACTCCTACAGCTAGAGTTAGCATTCCTATATCTAATGTCAGCATGCCTGGAGCTAACGTTAACGTGCCTATAGCTTATGTTAACACGCCTGCAGCTAACATTAACATACCTGTAGCTAACGTTAACATGCCTATAGCTAATGTTAACACGTCTGCAGCTAACGTTAACATACCTGGAGCTAACATTAACATGCCTATAGCTAATGTTAACATGCCTGCAGCTAACGTTAACATACCTGGAGCTAACATTAACATGCCTATAGCTAATTTTAACACGCCTGCAGCTAACGTTAACATACCTGGAGCTAACATTAACATGCCTATAGCTAATGTTAACACGCCTATAGCTAATGTTAGCATGTCTGTAGCTTATGCTAACAAGCTGCAGCTAACGTTGATACTCCTACAGCTAGAGTTAGCATTCCTATATCTAATGTCAGCACGCCTGCAGCTAACATTAACATACCTGTAGCTAACGCTAACATGCCTATAGCTAATGTTAACATGCCTGCAGCTAACGTTAACATACCTGGAGCTAACATTAACATGCCTATAGCTAATGTTAACATGCCTGCAGCTAACGTTAACATACCTGGAGCTAACATTAACATGCCTATAGCTAATGTTAACACGCCTATAGCTAATGTTAGCATGTCTGTAGCTTATGCTAACAAGCTGCAGCTAACGTTAACATACCTGGAGCTAACATTAACATGCCTATAGCTAATGTTAACACGCCTATAGCTAATGTTAGCATGTCTGTAGCTTATGCTAACAAGCTGCAGCTAACGTTGATACTCCTACAGCTAGAGTTAGCATTCCTATATCTAATGTCAGCACGCCTGCAGCTAACATTAACATACCTGTAGCTAACGCTAACATGCCTATAGCTAATGTTAACATGCCTGCAGCTAACGTTAACATACCTGGAGCTAACATTAACATGCCTATAGCTAATGTTAACATGCCTGCAGCTAACGTTAACATACCTGGAGCTAACATTAACATGCCTATAGCTAATGTTAACACGCCTATAGCTAATGTTAGCATGTCTGTAGCTTATGCTAACAAGCTGCAGCTAACATTGATACTCCTACAGCTAGAGTTAGCATTCCTATATCTAATGTCAGCACGCCTGCAGCTAACATTAACATACCTGTAGCTAACGCTAACATGCCTATAGCTAATGTTAACACTCCTATAGCTAATGTTAGTATGTCTGTAGCTTATGCTAAGAAGCTGCAGCTAACGTTAACTAGCCAATGTTTGCTACATTTTTTTATTTAGTATGTTTGAAACCTTCGTATGAAACCAGTAGCAGGTGAAAAGCGTCTTATTTACAGGGAGAGGAGGGAAAAAAGGTTTTAATTTGTGTAAAATATTCTAAATAGATAATAAAATGTTGAAATTGAGATGTTTTCACTTATTTTTTACAACTGAAATGACATTTTTGTTTTTACAGACAGTAAAAAAGGGCGTCTTTGGGTATCAATATCGAATTCAAGGTACCGATGTTGGCTCGCATGTGAACGGCAGGCAGCCCAGATCATTTAATGCCTCCACACTTTGATTTTCACAGGAAACAACAGAAAACAGTCTAAAAACTGCAGGATCTCTGCTCCAGTCGACAACAAGCAGGTTTCTGTTTACAAAAGCTTGAAAATGCTCTCCCCTGCCTGTCATCCATCCTCTTCCTCCTCTTCCTCGCCGACACCTGGCAGTCTGTCTAACCTGTTCAGTCCTGACGCGCCGATAAAAACCTCCTTCATCCCTCCAGACTCTCTGCAGGAACAGAGGATCGACAGACGCCGCAGGACGTTTTAAACTGTTCTTCAGAGCAGGATGAAAATAACTCAGCGGTAACCAGACACACAGACGAGGAGGAGGAGGAGGAGGAAGAAGAGGAGGGTTTGGATCTCCTGGTTAACGCAGAGACGATTTTTAAGTGAAATCAGATGATTTTAAACTTTCCCTGAGAGACATGTTGAATATAAATAAATAGATTAGAGTTAGTGAGGTAAAAACAACGACGGACGGCGAGGTGGAGTCACATGACCAACAGATCCCCATATTTACAAATGTATGTTAGAAAGACATTAAAAGGTGCATTTTGCATAATATTTAAATTCTGGGTAAAAGAAGAGCCTTCAGTGTATGTAATAAAAAGTCAATAAACTGCAGTGAGAAGTTTAACGGGACCCGAGGGTTTAATTCCAGATCTCATATCTGTGTGAATCTCAGTTTGTGTCTGAATACTGCTGTATAAATGAACTTCTGTTAATCAGCTGCTTGGTGACCTGCTGAAGCTGCACAGTGAGCTAACAGTAGCTAACATTAGCTAACCAAAGTTAACAGTGCCTAACAGTAGCTAACCGTAGCTAACAGTAGCTAGCATTAGTGCCTAAGAGTAGCTGACTATAGTTACCAGTGAGTAACAGTAGCTAACCGTAGCTAACAGTAGCTAACCATAGCTAACAGTGGCTAACAGTAGCTAACCGTAGTTACTAGTGGGTAACAGTAGCTAACCGTAGCTAACAATACCTAACCATAGTTAACAGTAGCTAACAGTAGCTAACCACAGTTAACAGTGGCTAATAGTAGCTAACATACCTAACAGTAG